>NW_020956284.1:411218-414959 GCF_003031625.1 Empidonax traillii | reverse complement strand
TAATTCATGTGATTTCCTGAGCTGATCTGTGTTTGCTCCAAAAGTAAAATATGCAAAAATTAATAATTAAATAGATATATTTATAAATAAGTGTGTTTATCAATTAAGCGCATCCCAAAGAGTTACATATAGTTCCACAGAAGTAATAAGGGCTGGATAACATTTCAGTTGGCTGACTGCTTTTTCATCTGTCAGCAAAGCCAGTCTAGACCAAATACTGCTTGTGACAAGTTTTCAAACAAATTTATCTGAACTACAAGATGTTGTCATACTGCAGTGAAGTTAGTAATGTGATTCTGGTGCATTTTCAAATCAATGTGAAGTTAACAAGATACAGAATTTATGTCTAAATATTTCATTCCCACTCATGCAAGAATAAATTCATGGTGTTCTGAGTTGGTCAGAGTATGGATTGAGTAGTTCCACAGACACCAGAGTTTGAAACAGAAAAAAAGACCTTGGTAACCTTTTATACCCATCTTCTGGAGAAAGCAAAGAAAATTTATGCATAGAAGGAATATGTAAGGGCAGAGCCATATAATGCAAATTTTCCTCTGTGTGAAGTCCCCTAGAAACCAGCATAAGCTAAGGCAAACTCCAGCTACTTTGTCTTTTACCTTGCCTAGAAAGAATACTTGAGTTTTCTTCAGACAAAACTAAAAATTCAGACCATGTATTTGACATAAAATTAGTTACCTGATGCTCCCGAATTTCCCAGAGATGAGTTTATTCATATTCATTTCCAAGCAGTCATGCATCCAGCTGTCAAAAGGGCAAGGGAAGGTTCTCTACCTCAAATTGCTGTCCTCAGCCAACAGCCTAACAGAGCAGGAAACACATATCGGGTGTATAAATGGAATCAAAAGTGTGTCTTTCTGCAGCTGGTGAATGAGGTGGGCAGAGGGCTGGTACTGCCTGCTCAGAAGAAGAAGTCCCAAAATTCCATTAATTGCTTTTATGCTATTTTAAGTAAATTTTATGCTATTTGTGCTAAAGTTGCGCATTTAGCTGCTCCAGTTAATGAGTTTTAGTCTAGATCATACAATTAAATCTGTATTCATTTTATTCCTTGCAACCTAACAGTCAACGGAATTTCAAAATATGTCTCTTTAACAATATGTATTTAATAACATGGTCCACTAACCTTAATAAAGTTCAGCTTAAATGTCCCATGCCACCTTTTGTGACTAATAATAAATTATTACAGCTCCAGCTGTAAGCAAAATGCTGAAACATTACCACATATATACTATGTGCTATTTTAAAAAAGAGTTATCATCTACTAAGCATTCTAAAATAATGTGAATTTCCTCATGAATATCTACTGAGAAAACACAATCTGGGAAGAATGAAGATGAGCTTGAAAGGGAAATGAGTTACTATAGGAAATGAGATTGGACCAAGAAGTTTCTGAGTTAGAGAAAAAATAAATATCAAACTCACCCATACATCCTAAGATGTTGCATTCAGCAACACTCTATATTTTTGGTATAACTAGGGTTTTTTTTCTTAAAAATTCTTAATGCTCCTTTTGACTGAGCAAACCATACACAGTTCTTTCTTTTATATATATTTTACTGTTCATATGCTTGAAATTAAGCATATATATCCCTACCTCCAGTATGACAGCTTGTATGTTATAGTGAAGGACAGTATCAGCACTATTAACCTGAAGAATCAAAAATGTTCTTTGAATATTTTTACTACACTTTTTTTAAATTAAAATTAAACTGAGTTTGGAACAAACACAGAAGTGAAAGACAATGGTAGTCCCTATTTCTATCTACATATGCCTGAAATCCTCATATTGATTTAGGCATTAGTCTAACAAAATATGTACTAGTAGGATGAAAATAGAAGTGACTGATCAGCACAACAAGATAGACTCCAGTCTCACAGTTTCTGTGCTGCACAATTCTCTCAATGCACCTTCCTTATCAACTGGTCTTTTTTTTTTTTTGCTTTTTGAAAGAGAACCAAATTTCATTAAGCTTTGTGATTTCTGTCTTCATTGTCACCCTAGGAAGTTATTAAGGTCAGGGACAACAAAGAGTTCATAGATGTCAGGAATGTGAAAACAAAATAGGAAATGTACTTGTTTAAAAAAGTGGATGGTGAGGCTTAATTTACTTAGGAGTCAGTCTCTATTTACTCTAAGGTAATTATTTCTGTTTTCATCAGTCATTTATTGGAACTTGAAAGTTTTCAGACACGGCTCTGCTTCTGACATTTTGTCCTTTTTCCTTGTTCAACTGCACCTTGATGTCCATGGCCACTCAAGCATGAGCTGAAGAGGGGACGTACTAAGGTTAAGGCTATACATAGACTAAACTCCTGCTGTGATATTTTCAGGACTATCCTGAAATGTCCATTCAACTGAAATTCTGAGCAGTACAGGTAGGGAAAAGTGCAATTTTTGCTCCATTAAATATTAGGACAAATTGAAGTCATGCAATTATTCTTCTATGATTCCTCAGCAATTGCTTACTTACTAAGCCACACTAAAGCTGGATGAATTACTTTACCTCCTAATCACTAATGTTGTGTTGGTTAATATAATAGGTGCTGACATTTGATTGAATTACAGCATTACAAGGACCTTGAAAATAACATTTACTGGTATGGAGGACCAAATCTAAAATTTAGGGAAATTAGAGATTTCTGGTTATCAAGAGAAAACTATAAATACATGAAAAGTACAACCTTATTTTATAGCATAGTTATCCCTTTGGTCATAAACTTTGATACTGTAGTAACTGCTTTAAACTTCTTTAGTTTAAATTCTAGTGCAATACACATATAAACTGCACCATCACTACTGAAGACTGAAAATAAAGGAATTCAGTTCTAGTTTTCACAAGTATAATTTCCTAAGGCATTGCTATTTACAGAAGTGCACAGCAGACACTGAGGGTGGCCCTATTGTTAGAAATAGTGAAGTACTTTGATATGCATCATTTACTAGTTATAGATTTAAGAGAGAGATGGCTGGAGATTTTTGGCACGTGAGGGTGAGCTGACAACAAAAAAAAAGGTGGTAACAATAATTACATACTCAAGAGAAACATTTCAGCTAGACCATATCTCAGCATCCCCACACATCAAATTCAGAGTAATCTTACATTTCTGACATGGTAAATCAGAAGTAATGTCAAGTGTCATCTAGCCTATTTCTAGTTCTTTTTCTAGTTAAGGAGATTATCAATATTTTGAAAGTTTGGAAAAGCTGCCCTTCTCTAATTATTAGAGAGAAATTGTGCATTATCTCTTATTTTTTCACAGTGAAGCTGTTTCTATCCCACTAGTCATGGAACTAGGACTTGTAATGGTTTAACTGAGCCAGGATAAGTGGTCCTTAGAGTAGCTGGAAATTACTGTTAATGGTCGTTGCTGCCGCTGTACTGTATTTGAGATCAGAAGCTTAAGTTATTGACCAGAAATTTTTCCACCATAGCTCTCCTATATTGAAATGATTTGTGCTTTTTCTGTGCTCACCTGTATGAAGTGATCTTTCTGAAATCTCTAGGCCTACTGGTTGTGCATTAGATTAAGCAGATGGTGCTGCATTGTTTTGCTATCACAATGTATTAAGGACTCCACAAACTGTATTGCATTGCATGGTGGGCTTCAGACACAAGATTGAAGAATTGCATAATACCATACTGCCAAAAACTCTGGAAAACAAACAGTTTTATCAGGGCAAGCTGACTCCTGTGAGGTTTATATCTAGCTCATTTCTTA
>NW_020956284.1:342897-410300 GCF_003031625.1 Empidonax traillii | reverse complement strand
TGCATTGTTTTGCTATCACAATGTATTAAGGACTCCACAAACTGTATTGCATTGCATGGTGGGCTTCAGACACAAGATTGAAGAATTGCATAATACCATACTGCCAAAAACTCTGGAAAACAAACAGTTTTATCAGGGCAAGCTGACTCCTGTGAGGTTTATATCTAGCTCATTTCTTACACTGTGTTGCAGGCAGCAATAGACCATTTATAGGCCCAGTCAGAAAGTTCTCTGTCACAGCAGCCCCATCAGACTTATAGCCAGAGATTTGATTTCTGCTGAGATGTTCAGATAAGAAAGATAGGTGACACAGCTGTGAGTTCTCTCTCTTTTTTTTTTTTTTTTTTTTTTTTTTTTTTTTTTTTTTTTTTTTTTTTTTTTTTTTTTTTTTTTTTTTTTTTTTTTTTTTTTTTTTTTTTTTTTTTTTTTTTTTTTTTTTTTTTTTTTTTTTTTTTTTTTTTTTTTTTTTTTTTTTTTTTTTTTTTTTTTTTTCCCCTGGTGACTTATTTCCAGGTGTGTGATGTGTTGATTTTACTTGTGTGAATGGAAAATGGATGTCTCTCTCTGTCCAGACACTTAAAATTAAACTGAACTAAGCACCTGAAATTGTCAAACAATTCTTTTATTAGCAAGAAATTTGAATAGAAGATGCAGATTTATTTGACCTTGCCTTGTTTAATTCTCATACTGTGTTCTGAATTAATTTTGCTGCAATAGTACATATTATTATAAAGCTGTTGGAAATTTAGGCTGGCTGAATCAGCGCTTAATACATTTACAATAAATGAAGAAGTGGTAGGAGCTTTCCTGACCATAAACTGCCTATCTCTTTCATTTTATTTTAAGTTTGTAATGCCAGAATCATCAGCATGGTGAGTTGTAGCTAGGAAATTTTGGTCTTTATCACTTGACTGAAATTGAATTTTGTTTAGCAGCTCTGTTCTTTAGTACCCTTTCCTGCTTTAAAATTGACCAGTCATGCTTCATTGTTTTAAAGCACAGGACATCCTTTCTTGTTTTACAGTATGAAGAAACATACATATAGATTACTTTTTCTATTAAATTTCTTCACTTAATGGGGTTGGATTTTATTGTCTCTGTTTTGTTCATGTTGACCTTTTCTACATATAAGATTAACTGATTTTAGAACTGAAATTTTTAGAGCTCAAGCCTTCCTGTGCTAGATAATTAAATCTCAAATTAATCACAGGATCTGTAGTAGCAGAGCTGCGACTGACTGGTGTAAGACCAGCAGCAACGAGTTGATTTCTGGGTCCATCTATTACTCTGTCTTCCCTCTAGCAGGAATATATACTTAATTTTGGAGCAAAGAGGAATTTGACCATTGCTCTGGCATCCAGACCTTTGGTGAGGCATTGCTGAGCTACTGGCTGCACTTCTCTCCTCTTCATTTATATCCCTACTGTGAGCTCACAGGATTTTTGTTATCATCCAGAGTATGTCTCCCATTCATCTTAAGCAATTAAAACTAATTTCCTTAATAGCTGGATTAATGCAAGTGTGTTTGTAATTAATGCATGGCAAAGTCATTTCTTCCTTTTCTTGATACATTTTCTATTACTATTTTTAGGGGAAGAAGGGAATTGGATTCTGCAGGAAGTCATGACCTTTTCCTGCAAGAACTTGAATTTGAATTTTGAGATGATGCAATAGTGCCAGTATTTAAAAGTAGAACACAAAGAGAGGCAGAATCGAGAGTGAGAGGGATAGTGATTTATCATATCCATTTCAGCCTACTTGCAAGGCATCCTAGGATACTGAAAGGGAATTTGGAGTGAGCCAAAAGACGAGGTCATTACTGAATCACTCAACACTTTAAACTAGAAGGTTAGGAATTTCCACAGCCCCTGGCTGCTGCTGGATAGGTTAAAACACACAGAAAAATTGTCATTGTATTAAAATGCTGAAACTAAATGATTTAGTGAATCTCCTTTGTAAAAATAACATTAAAGCTTCTACTTAACAGATAACTGTTCCCCACAAGAATCATAAAAAGCACTGGATATCTTTTATCCTCATAAGATTTAGAGCACAATATAAAGTACTCTGTTAAAAATGCTAAGTGGTTTGTTTAACTAGAAAAGCTATTGTGGGAATTACGTAATTCAGACTCACAGGGAGTGTTCCTTCCATAAGAGCACTGGATAGCAGGGCTTGTGTTGTTTGATTATATACATTAGAAGCATTTTGAGGAATGTATGTTGTGTCTCCAACTTCTTAATGTTTCTGAGTATTCACTAGTTGTCAACACCTCTGAGATGTTTTTTGTAGCTTTGCAGGATACCTAAAACCTGTGTGATAACATAAAAAACGTGTTTGGCAAGTGCCTGCTCCTTGTCCTTGGGACTCCTAAACGTTGTTAACCTATTTTTGCCAAACTGTATTTGGTTAAATAGAGGAGAATAAAAGTAATGAAGAAGGAACCAGACAAGCTGTTTTACCAAAATTATTTTAGGCTTTCTCTGTTGAGCTGAAGATTGTGTAGCAAATATTGTCTTGCTAGACAGAGCAATCTGTGTTATTCCTTTACACAGGACTTATTTGTGAAATTCACATGAATATGCAAAAAAATACTGAAACTTAAAATCAGAGTGAATATTCTTTGAAATAAGTATGCAACTATTCAGCTTGAGTGAGCTATACTGAGCTATTATCCCTCTAGTAAATAATTTTCTTTTGATTAGACACTAAGAGCAAAGCAGACACTTCACCTTCTGTTGTTCAATAATATAAAGGAAATTACTTGGACTTAATGAACAAATGCAAGTTTGTGCAATAAGAAATACCCATTTACTTTACTAATTTGGTAAAATAAAAAGAATCAGCGTCTAATAGCAGAATAATTTAGGTGAATTAACAAAGAGGAGTCTTTCTGATTCTCTGTCTCTGAGACACACACAAACTATAAATATGTGAAGGATTCATGCATTGCAGAGCCATAAGATAATGGAGTAAGTTGCTTTCAATAGTAGTTTGTCATTAATACATAAATAGTATTACAGGTGACACATGGGAAATAAACCCACATTCGAATAAAACCAATAAATGAAATTAATTATTACTTAGGTAACACAGGAATCAAAGAAGAGGTTGTCTTCATTTTTGTCAGTTCTGCTTATGCATTCTAAACCTATTTTAATGTTGTTGTTTTCCCCGTTGTCTGTGGCACAGGGTTTATGCAGAATGCACAATGCTGCCCTAATGAGCACTCTTATGTAGCATTTGGCTCAACACCCTCTACCTCCACAGAGGCCAAACTGATTTTCCTCGTGGATTTTTCTTTGTGGCTTATCATATTCACAGATGAATGGTTCATAAACAGTAATGTCAGTGTTCTGACTGCGCTATGATAAAAGGCTTTTATTTATCTTTTCTAAACAGATGGGGACTGATAGGCAGAGAAGTTATTGTCTAAAGAACTATTTCTTTTATGTTGTTTAACTTGAGAATTAGGGATTTATTTTGTCTGTCTCTAATATTGCATAGTATTCACATATTTCCACATGGTTCACATTGACTTAATGTGCACCCATCAGTTTACAGAAGCTCTGCAACTTAGGCCACAGACATCATAAGTCAGACACTCAGACAACAAGGAACACATATTATTATACTGATCTTCATATATATTGACAAATAATATGACAGAATATTTTCCTTGATGTCATTTTCTAAAATGACTACAATTCTTCACAAAATATATTAAAAACAAGCATATTATCTAGAGCCATGCTACTATTGACAAAAAGTTGGAGGTCTCCTTGACACATACCAGCAATAGTGTGACCACCAGGACCAGGGCAATGTTTTTTCCCAGTGCAGGGGGCATTGGTGAGGCCACATCTCAGATCCTGTGTTGAGTTCTGGGCCCCTCACAGCAGGAAGGACACTGAGGGGCTGGAGCATGTCCAGAGAAGGGAATGGAGCTGGGTAAGGGTCTGGAGCACAAGTCTGACAAGGAGCAGCTGAGAGAGCTGGGGGGGCTCAGCCTGGAGAAAAGGAGGCTCAAGGGGCACCTCATCACTCTCTACAACTACCTGACAGGAGGGTGTACCCAGGTGGGAGTCAAGCTCTTCTCCCATGTAGCAAGTGATAATATGAGAGGAAACCACCTAAAGCTGAGCCAGGGAATGTTTGAATTGGATATCAGGAAAGACTTCACCACTAAAAAGGGTTTTCAAGAATTGGAACAGCCTGCCCAAGGAAGTGATGTGGAATTTCCATGCCTGAAAATGTTCAAACAACTTGTGTTTGTGTCCCTTCAGGACACGGTTTAGTGATGAATGTGGCAATGCTGGGTTAACAGTTGGACTTGATGATCTTGGAGGTCTTTTTTGACCTAAACAATTCCACATTTCTGTGATTCTAATAGATATAACTCATGGAAAGTCTTACCTTGACACTTAAATGAAGTTGTGAGTGATGGGCAGATGAAACTAATAATGAAAAATATTGGTCTTCTTAATAATGAGAGAGGTTTTCACTTCCACTGGATGACCATAGTAATTTTTAATTAGATAAAATGGACTATCAAACTAATGTACTTCTATGTGTATCTACTATAAAATAGAAAACAGTCCAGCCAGTTCCTTCTTTCTGTCACAAGACTATCTCAGCTCTCCTCTGTGACAAGTACAGATGGTTGGTGACCATGAGATTTGAATTCTCCTGGAGTATCTGTATGGAAAATAACAGTAATGCAGCATTCAGAAATTGTCCCAAGGTTTTTAATAACATACAGAACTCTAATGTGAGATTTATCCTAGGAGAAAACTGTCAGATATTGACACCATGTTGTTTACTTTTGGCCAACAACATTATTTTTATTGTCAGTGTCTTAAAAATGGATTATTCTTCCCAGCCTCCTTCAAAAAAGCTTGTATGGAAAACGGCAAAGTTTGAGAATGTATGTTAACAGCAGACAGCTCTTAAGTGAATACACACAACAATCTGTTAAATGAGGTGTCAGTCTAGGTAGCTGCATTTCAGGAAAAATATGTGAATTTACTAATAAAATTTCCAAATGAAGAAGTTTTCAAAACCAATATAACATTAAAAAAATTGTGTTTTCATAGTAAAAATAGGACCCAGAATATTCTATTCTTCATTCAATCATTTCTCTTTCTCACGTTGCAAACTGATAATATATTGCTGAATGAGAGGCAATAATTTGATCCCTTACAAGCATATTTGTTGACTATAGCAGGTCAATTGCGGCATAATTGTGGCAAAATTTTTCTATTTAGAAATAATAAAGCACTCGAATCTGCCTTTCAACAGGGGAATACACCTCTAAAAGCTAGTCAGATTAGAAGATTGCTTTGCTAGCAGTTGTTTCATTCAAGTTACCAAATAAAAAGCTACAAAAATATAATAATAATAAAATAATAAAATAAAAGTTTATCCACTCTGTCTTCATCAGTCAGTTATCAGTTGGACCAAAGGAGTTTTGTATTGAAGTAATTAAATTTGAAGTTGTGTGACATTGCTGTCATTTCTGCGAGATCCTCCTACACTTCCCTGTGACTGATTTATTCAGACAGTAAAGCTTGAATAAGTGTGGGCTTTCTGTTAATATACTAAATTATTTTTTATCTGAGCTACTCTCAGATGATTTTGCAGTGCTTTCTTGGCAACAGATCATGTTTTCAACTTTTCCTTTAGAGATGTCTACTAAAATTTACTTAAAATGTGTAAAGATATCTAGTAGTACAACTTTTTCTATTTTTCTCCTCTCCTCTGCAAAGTTTAATGACTGAGGCATGAGCTCTCGAGAAAAGCAAACAACTTAAAAAAAAAAAGGGGGGAAAAGATTTAACTAAGTTTCTGTTCAATTAGATTTTTATTGCTAACAATACTGTTTTCCTAAAATTCACAGGAGAGCGTTATGAAAAGAGGAAGAGAAAAGGGTGTGGTGCTTAGCAAATTTTCTCCAAACCAATCTCTAACAGATTGAAAGAAATAGAAGACACCACTAACACCTTCAGAAAAAATTTCACAGCCACATTGTTTATTGAATATCATATTTAGTGATCCCTTGAGAAATCCACTGGACATTTTGGGTGATGGTGAGCAAGCTCCCTGTCTCTCACCACGAAAGGCAAGTTGGGCTCCCAGGTGACTCAGTCCCCATATATTTGTTGTCTGGAAGGGAGCTGAAATTGCAGATGAAACAGTTGTTGGTCTTTGTCATCCACTTACAGATCTCTGGGAAATCAAAACAGTCAACTCCAACTGATCATGGATGTACAATATAGTCAAATCCCCAAGAAGTTTTTCCCAGAGGGAACGTGATATACCTACAAATTCTTACTGTTTGTTTGAAAGGGGCAGTAGCACAGAACAACCAGAAGTACAAGTTTGTAGCAAAGAGAACTGTGAACTCAAGAGAGATGAAAATTCCCTTGGAAACAAGAAGAAAAAAGCACAGGAGTTTTTTGCCATTTAACTTTCTGCTTTCAGGTTCATTAATATGAAACCATAGTGACTCAAATGACTTCATTGGAGTTGATTCAAATGTACTGTTCTCTCCAATTATTATGAACACTGAAATCACAGATCATAGGTGTGGTAAATACCTCAAATGTCATGATGACCATTTCCCACTCAAAATTAGGATCTGTTATATCAAATCAAGGGTACCTTTTTTGGTTAATTTGTTTTGCTTTTAAACCTAAAATAGTGAAAATTGAGGTTTTTTTCCTTGGCACTCATTTCCAGTCATTCTGTGCCTTATTAAATCTAATCTCAATTTCCCTTCCTCCCTTTCAGCTGCCTATTCTCTGTTCTCCCCACAAATGACAAGTAAAAGGCTTTATTCTCTTCTTCTTTATAACTAGAAAATAGACGTTTGCAGACCAATATCTCCTGCCTCAATGTTTTTGATGTGCCTTCATCAATCAGATTTTCAGACCTCTGCTATTTCTCAGTGCTCATTTTACTCCCTACAGTCTATCCATATCTTCCTGAAATGTGACATCCAGACCCGGAATTCTTTGAGAAGTAGCAGTTAAAAAGAAGTTTCCCAAACTGGGGGAAACTCAGGAGGAGCCAAGGGAGCTGCCAGGACACTGCAGTTCGTGTGACAGTGGCTGATAAGATTTAGATGTGCCCAGAAGCATCATCAGCCAAGCTCCCCATATACGTATCAAAGAAGCCCTTGGGGAGCACGAGTGACCAGGGGTGCCACAAACACACTGAGCAAACAGAGCCTGAGGGCACTATGCCAGTTTTTGGAGGGATGGTGTGTTAATGAGGTCCTTTGGAAGTGGGGGATGGAGATCCATGTGGCAGCAAAGACAGGACTTCTCCAAAAAGGAAGGTGCAGGATCAGTAGCTCAGCTGAAGTGCATCTACACCAACACACACAGAAAAAGGAGGAGCTGGAAAGCACTGTGTAGCAGGAAAACTGTGACCCAGATGCTATCATGGAAATGAGGTGGGGTGACTTGCACAACTACAGTGCTGCAATGGATGGTTATAAACTCTTCAGAAGCCATAAAAGTCTTTTCTAAACTAAATGAATCTATAATTCTATGGCTCTGTGATTCTATCTCTCCTTTTATGTTCTAAGTATTTTGAATTACATTCCTCATTTTCTGGCCTGGAGCTCTAACTGGAATCATAGCATTATAGAAGATGATGGGTTGAAAGGGACAAATCAGGTTCAAAAATTTGAATTATTATCCTAGGCTCCTGTGTGCTTGCATTACTGCATCTTGGAGTACTTTGTAAATTTAGTAAACTTATTCTCTATTCTTCATTCAGAAATAAAAATCAAAATCCTACCTGAAACTGGATAGGTCATTGTGAAATCTGGTTATTCTGCTTAACCCTATATTTTCTAATATGTTTAAAATTATAATAACCATGTATCTAAACAGTTCCAACAAACAATTCACAACTAATTGATCAAAGTAATATTTGATAAAAAATTTGCTCTTTCCCTATTACATAACTGCTTAAACCTATTGGGTCAAATTGGTCAAATTTCTCCCTTACCATTGCAGCTCATCATATGTCCCTGCCCACAGCAGGGGGGTTGGAACTAGGTGATCTTTAAGGTCTCTTCCAACCCATACCATTCTATGATTCTATAAGTAAGCTGCCTGCGTGTGAATCAGAAACCCTAAATAGTTACCTGATGCCAAATATATTTTCATAACTTCCACGTATTTTTTGTATGTTTCTAATAACTTTTTGTCTTCATGTATTGCTTTTCATCATTGGTTCAGCCACCCCATAAAACAACATAATCACATCTCTGCAGGAGAGAAAGCTGAAACACCCATGAGATTTTTCTCAGCTCAGAGGTGAAACAAGGATGTAAACCCTGTTTCCTGAGAGGAAGTCTCAGCCAGCATTCATGTATAATGAATACAGTAAGAATTTCTGGGTATGTTTTCCATGGTAAGGTAATTTCTACTCACAAAAAATATTTAAAGATTCATTAACTTATCACTCAAAGTTTTCCCATTTTTTTCACTAATATTAAAAAAAAAAGCAACACAAAATACTTCCCCAAAGACTGCCCTTATATTTTTTCCCTTTTTTTTCAGATCAAATATTGATAGAAAGCATTTTTAAGATTCCTGGGGAACTTCAAATATCCTGATTAGGTATTGATACTTCACTGACTTGTGTAATGTGTACATACACACAAACTGTACTGTTTGGTTATTAAAGCAAGCCACACATGATAATATCCATTATATCTGTTATATTAATCTTCTCTTCTTGCTTTAGCTAAAGATATATATTTATGCTCTGCTAATGCTTCTGCCCACTTTTTTACATTCAATATGACTATTCTAATGAGCCATGCAACTCTAGCTGTGAATTCAGCATTGCCTTTCCTTATTGTTACACGCTTTGAAAAGTTTGCATGATAAATATGTCAGCGAGGCTGTTTAGACTGAAAAATAAAGTGAAGGAAATATTCAGTAGCCTGGTATGTTGCATTGGCTGGACCAAATATAATTTCTTTGTCTGGCACATAGTGCCACTGGCTGGAAAAAAAAAAAAAAAGGTGTTTTCCTATTATCCTAAATGGAAGGCAAATCAGAATGGAAAGAACGGTTTTTTTCTTCCTCTCAAGAGAGTTCAAACGCAGCTTGCTTCTTAAATCCTTGTGTAGTTGAGCTGTTTCCCTGGAGGCCTGCCTTTATTGAAACATGATGCTAACATAGTACTTTCGTCCTTTGGGCCTATGCATGAAAACAAACTCTTCATGCCCATGTGAACTGACATTTTTGTCTTTGGTTTTGCCTGTGTCAGCCACATTGCTCTGGCTGCCACCTCAGCTTTTTTGCCCTTGAAAATTAGACTGGAGAATGTTTATTTCACATGTATTCTGCAGTTGTAATTGTGAGGTAAGGAGAGGAAAGAATGCAGCTTGTGTTCAAAATCAAACAAGCTGAAACAAAAAACAAATTGATGAGCTCAGTTTTTTAATTAACAGGTTTCTTCTGGCTTTACTTCTGATGAAGACTTTCTAGGTCCTGAAATGCCATAGAAACATCAATGGATTTGCTGAAGGAGAAAGAAAATATATTATATGACTCATAAAATACAAGCTGAGCATGTTTAATAGAACTAATAAACTGGCCTTTCTGTTGAAATTGTATGGATGATATATAAACTATATATCCTGCTCTACTTTCCAGATTCAATATGAATTTGATGAATTGGTTTGGATTGGAACTGAGGAAATTCTTATGTCACCTAAATTAAAAAGCATTCAGAAACAAATTTCTGATTCTTACATAAATATTAATGAGATATAATTTATTTTTTCTTCTGCCAACTCAGGAACAGAAGAGGGAGGAGCAACCTGCTTGTAAAACTGAACATCCTTTGGAAGCCCTGGATAAGGAGATCTGCCTCCCAGAACTGCAAAACTTTTAAGTCTTTAAATTTTAGTTTGATGTTCTTTATAATCCAGGAGTTTTAAAGTAGCAATTTTAATGCTGGAAATTACACCTCAGGAGCTTATTGTGTAGTCCTCCTAAGCTCTAGCCACACTCCAAGGCCTTTCATTTAGGGCAGTTTTTTCTCAATGATTTTATTTTTATAAGTAGAAAGAGAAGAGAAATAATCTGAGTGGAAAGACGTATGTGGACCTGTCTTGGGTTCTGGAAGACACTCCAAAAAATTTAATTGATTTATTCTAAAATAATGTCCTTATTCCACTGTGGTTTTCACTCTCTCCCTTACATGTTTTTAAGCTCTCTGCTTCTTATACAGAGTGAATGAATACAGAGAAGGATTAATTTTCTTTATTTAGTTACTGTACTAAGTTCCGAGAGATTGTGGGCACCACCTACAACTCCCTTTGAAGGCAGTTAAGAAAGCAGGTGCTTACCATTTCTCAAATCCTACTGCTTTGATAGAATACAAAGTAAGCCCAAATTGTCTGACTGGTAATAATACAGAAAAAAAATAGGACACAGCTCTGTTTTTTGTCCTTTTTACATCCTTTGTTGTTGACAATAATTCTAAGTGTCCTGTACATGTAGGGAGGATTTGATTTCATTTTATATATGAAAAGACTTTAAAGTAAGTAACTCTTCTTTGCCTTTGGGATGCTCTATGCCAACTGCACATTAGTTTTCTTTGGCATGTTTCTCCTTGCTTGTTTTTTCTAGTCCCTGGAGCTGGAAGGTTTGGATTGCTAGCCAGACCTCTGGGCAAAGCTCACTGCTTTCCAAACAGGAATCTGCCTCATCAGACACCAACTTTTTCCCAGTTCCCGCTTTCGTGTGGTGAATAGGTACCAAGCATTTGTGGCTCTTTTTATGTTCCTCTGAAGCATCCTCAGTGCCAAGGTCCTTTATGTGCTGTTGCTGGAAGCAGGCAGAGCTGAGCTGCAGTGTTTTGCAGTGCTGCCCCGCCGGAGTCTGATAAGCTTGGGCCAACCCCAGTGTAGGTCTGCCTGCTGCCTAAGCTGTTTTCTGCCATCACAGAATATAAAGCATATCTGCTGCCTGGGTCTGGCTTAAATGGCTATAAAGGAATTGAGGTCTTGTCAAGAAGTTGGGCAGATGTGGTATATTATGTTTTGTGAAACGTTTTCATTAAACCCATATGACTTCTTGCTTGATGATTTTTAACCACTGTATTGCTTTGTGGCTTATATATTTATGTTATTCTGTAAATTGCAATTCTCAAGTTTTGACATGCATGTCCCTTAAAGTTTTTCAGACTCGTTCCACCACCTATAAAGTGAAGAATGAAAACATTTTCATTCAAGTACCAACATCATTTCATTTGCTGGTGACAAATCTTTATTAGAAGGCAGAAATATCTTGTCAATAAAGTACTGACCTGAAACTCATTAACCAGCTCAGTCACAGATTTGCTCTGTGACCCAGGGCTTCACATTTCCTCTTTGGTGTCTCTAAAAAATAAAACAGTGCTTCCTTTCCCCAAACTGGTGTTAGGAGGATATATGGCTATATTTATGTGGATTGAGAAAGCATGACAAAAGGAAAAGGGAGGGAAGAAGAGGAAGGAAGAAAGGGGACCTATTAATGGCTCCATAGGATACTGTTATAACGTGTTTCCTCATATGCAGAAGAACTTTTGAACAAATCTGTTTCTTGTTCATTGCATTCTACAGTTCTATCCTTTCTGTATAATAGAGTACAAAGACTTAATGAGACTCCTCCTTTCTTCCTAATAACTGTAGAAATATTTTCAGAATGATCCCCTGCATTTTTTTTTTTGCTGCTTAAATATTGAATTCCCACACCCACTCAAGTAATTAAAAAGTTCTTGTGAGACTAACAGCTCTTTAGAAAGTATCAGCTGCATATGTCAATATACATATCAATAAGCTTGATTAGGTTGTATTTTTCCGTAAACAAGGTATTCATGTCTTGGTTTATTACACTTATACTATAAAAAATTTGAGTACAGCTGTCAGAGTGGTTATTCTTCTGCAGAGAACAACCTTCCAATGTATGTATATGGCAGAGGAGGAGCTTCAAATTGGAATGTTTCATTTCAAATCACTGTGCTTGCTTCTAGCCTGCAAATTTTACATTTGTAGTCTCTGGGATAGGATGTGCCTTGCTGTGTAACACAGGCTTGAGCATTCACAGGATTTCTTCTGGGAGCTTGTCCTGGTACCTGCAACTGGTGAAAAGGCTGAAAAAAAAGGTCAGGATTCAGCTGTGCAAGTGTCCTCTAAATCTTGTAAATCTTATTCCTGTGAGAAATGTTGGTGAATAAAATAAATCTAGCCATAAATATTCTAAAACATTTTAGCCATCTGGACAGAATGCATTTTTCAGACGTTCCCCTAAGTACCTACAGTTGGCTCAGATTGGTTTTTATTTGTGTAAATTCTGTATAGTCCTTCATGGAATGAGAATGAATATTCCTGCAAGGGCTGTAATATCCCATTCTCTCTATATACTTCTCTAACTGCAGAAATCACAAGCCTACACCTTCTGGCAAAGCTCCAACCCAATGCTGAGTTATGTGCTATTCCCAGTGTATTCCCCCAACAATTTGTGGTGCAGACAATGAAGACAAGGACATCTGGGGCACTTAAGGAACTCTGAGAACATGAATACATAAAGAAATCTTCTCCTGTGTAATGGTTGCACACTTCCAAAATGTTAAAAAGTTATCACTTTTGCAGAGGGAATACTTCTGGAAAGAATTTTCTTTCACAAAGGAAATAGAATAAAAGTTATTCTATTGTCTGCCTTATTAACTGGAGCTTCCACAAGTCATAAGAGACCAGCATGTAAGGACATGGACAGAAACACGGGAAATCCACAACTCTTGTTTTGAACTGTTACTTTTCTTTTTGTTATGGTGTTTACAATTCACTGGGATGGGATAAATAGGTATTAAAACTGTGGGTGAACACATAGATTTCTACTTACAACCAAGAGACATTACAAAAAAAAAAAGGCAATTTTGTGCTGCTGCTGTTTACCTCTTGCACACTCAAGTGGATAGTTGCTGCTAAAATCAATATCAATTACCCATGTTAAACATTTTTACTGCTACTGTGAGCACCTTAGGAAGGATTTTAGCATTAAAACTGAGGGTCTTCTATGGACAGGGTAATTTGCAGCAGACCAGAAGGCTGTGTTTGGGGCATGTTATTTGAATCACTACGATTTTGGGCACTGGAACTTTACACAGTGGTGGTAGTGATGGTTGGAAAGTGGATCTTGATTTTAGAGGCTGATGGGTATCCCTGTTAGGTTGAAACTTGCTATTTACATGTCTGTTTAGCCCTTTTAAATTATGAGATTTTTAACTGAGAATCTTATAAAACATATAAATTTGTACTGTGTGCATTTACTTCATGGATTAAAGGCACAGGGTACGGTCACCGGCTCATTTACACCTGAGAGTCATCAAGTGATGCACTGGAGTTATGGTCAGTGATGCTGTCCCAATTCAGGGGCAGAGAGTAATAGGATCCAGGAAGCAGCTCAGGAGGATTCTCTACAAATCTAACATGTTCATCATACTACTGACATGCCAAATTGTTGCTGGTTTGCAAGCTTTTAGGAATTGACCCCCTGCCTATTTTTTCTGGAACAGCTGTATGACAAATGTAAGTCCCTTGAGCTACTCCCTGTATTTGCTTAGAAATAATCTTGGATTTTAAGGCTAATTTTTCTCTTGTTAAACTAAGCACTTTAAGGTCTTGGACCTGAGTAGTAACTCCCAATTATCCCTTCTGTGAAATTAATAGCACTCCCCTTTGCATTTGACAAGTGACAATAGGCAGACTCAAAGTCTAGAGCCAGTTTTGTTCAATATCTTTGTCAGTGATCTCAATGCAGGACATGAATGCACCATTAGCAAATTTGTGAAGATACCAAGCTGGGAGGTGCTGTTGACTCTCCTGAGGGACGTGAGGCCTTGCAGAGGGGTCTAGATGGATTGAAGCACTAGGCTATCATTAATGAGATGAAATTTAACAAGTCCAAATGCTGAGTTCTGCACCTAGGTCAGGGTGACATCAGGCACAAGTACAAACTTGGAGAGGAGTGGCTGGAGGAGAGCACTGCAGAAAATGATCTGAAGGTGCTGTTTGGCAGTAAGGATGCATCAAGCCCAGCATCACCAGCCTGTCAACAGGGGTGATCATCCTGCTGTGCTCAGCCTTAGTATGGCCTCCCACACTCCTCACACACACCTGTGTGCAGTTCTGGGCCCTGCAAACTAAGAGGGATGAAAAGTTCCTGGAATGCATCCAGAGAAGGGCAACAAAGCTGCTGAAAGGGCTGGCAGGAGTGTCCTGTGAGTAGGAGCTGATGTCTCTGGGCTTGTCTAGTTTGGAAAAAAGGAGGCTTAGGGGCAAACTCATTACTCTTTACAACTTCCTAAGGAGGGAAGTGGAGAGGGAGGTACTGAACTCTTCTCCCTGGGATCCAGTGATGGGACATGTTAAGGGTTCAAAGATGCTCTGGAGGAGGTTCAGACAGGACATTAGGAAGCACTTCCTTGCTGAGAGGGTGGTCGAACACTGGAGCAGTTATTGATGTCTCAAGCATGTCAGTGTTTAACAGACACATTTATACAATGCCCTTAATAGCAGCTTTTAACTTCAGGTGTTTGGGCATTTGGGCTACTGTAGGTCCCTTGCAAATGAAAATATTCTATTCTCTTTTCTTTCTGGCCACAGGATGCTTAGTTAAGTGACCATCACATCAGCCAGCTCTGATAGACTGCCTTTGCTAGGAAGAAAAGAGACTTCAACTATATGGGTGTGAGCTGTGCCATGTCCACATGCAGAGAAATATCCCTCAGCCATTCTACCAAGTAGTGTAGGTACAGCCACGAAGTTGAAATAACCAGGAGAGAAAAATCACAGCTCTTCAAACTCATATCATGCAAGTGAGCAGTTAATAAATTGAAAGCAGACAAAATTAAATTATAAGGACCTGGAGAGAAAATAATAGGTCTGAAGAGCACATAAAGATCTCTGACTAGAAAGAATAGTAAACACGAAGTATAGATTGAAATAATATTAAATTGGCCTGCTGTGTAAAAATGAATTGCAGCAGCTGTTGGTCCCACGTGTTCACAACACAACCCAGCTTCAAATGAATATTGGCTTATTGTCTAAGTATTTATCAACTTACTAAGGATAGTAGGTAAGTTATAATAACAAGAAAGGTAAGATAACTAAGTTTTTATGTCCTGAAATTATAATGTACCCTTTGCTCCCTAAAGACCTCGTAAAAATAAGGTGAAAAGTAAAAAAAAATGGTAAAAAATTGCAGACAGAATTTTTAGCAGCTAATAAATTATTTCACATAGATAATCTCAAAATATTTTTATGTCAGCAATATCTTTCTTTAATACTTTTACTAAATAAACCTTCAGAATGAAAAGTTATTGTCCAGAAAAATGTGTGTTGCATGTTGCTTTTCAGTTGAAGATTTTCTTCCAATTGATTTGAAGAAAGAAAATTAAAGCATCTCTTATAATTTCCTATAAAAATGTGCATTTTCATAACATGTCATTTTTAAAAGAGAAATTGCTTGGCCTAAAACTTCCTGACCAACTCAAGTAAAACTCCTTGACTTAGTGGTACTGAACATTCTATTTTAGCCAGTCAAGACCAAATCAAGTCTCTTAATCAAGAGGTTTGATCGCAATACTGCAATTTTTAGCATTGGCTAGACTTTCACTTTTTTGAAGATCACCCTTTTCTCATATCTGAGTGATATTTGTTTTTAATTTCAGTCAGACTCAGAGACAATTTACTGCAATATTTCAGACACTTTGAAGTTTTCAAGGATTGATTCCTTTTTTCTTTTTTATTAGTCAACTTCTTTAATCTTTAGATAATATGAGTCTTCTATGCACTGGTTTATGGTTAGCCTATTCGATCCTATACAAGGATCTGCCTCAGAGACTTAAGGGCTCATTTTGGTGTTCCATACTATTACTTGATACAAGTATTTTCCCAAGGAGCTCTGACAGGATGGACAAGGTGTAGAGGGGACAGCGAGGTTCTGAGCTGGAGCAGGAGGGTTGGTTTTTTGTCACCAAGAGCCATAGAGGGTTTTAAATATAACTCTGGCATAAAGAAAACAACATGGAAAATGAGTGTCCTTGACAGCGACAAGACCTAGTGAATAAACTTTTGAAAACAGTTGTGGTGAACCACTTCTTTGAATGACAACGTTTAATCTTTCAGTGATACAACTCCTGTCACTTCATTTAAATCCTTCCTCAAGCTTTCAGAATCTCTCTCAGTAGAGTCTGGCCTTATTCCTTGTGCATGTCTAAGTATGTTAAGAATCTCAAATGGAAAGGAGGGATTCTACTGAGCAAGGAAAGATCATAGCCAATAAATTACCTGGAGATCTCTTGGGTCTCTTAAAAGCAGAAGGAGTATGTGCTGCCAATACAACTTCCTTGCCTCTTCTGACTGCTTATAAGATCTGTTGGCGTCTTAGATGACCCGGGCATATCCTTCACCCGAGGGCTCAGCTGTCTTTAGTAATTTGTATCAGGAGACAAAGTAACAATTTATGGAATACATTTCCAGTGAGGTACATGCAAGCACATAGACTTATTATTTTCATTAATACTTAGAGAAGATGTATATCTTGATTCCTGCACACGCAAGTATTTTTTTGAGATATCAATAGAATTAATAATTGTTGTATAACAGTTTAGCAGCTAGGAAGTGATTCCAAGGACTTTAATGTACAGATTGGTAAAAATTATGAAATTATTAATTTATTTTAAATTAATTTGTTAATTAATTATTAAACAATTATTAAAAACAATTATTATTTTGTGACTACAAGTTTATTCGTAGGGTGAGAGAAATAATCAGCTCCAACTTCAGTGAAGGTGCAGTGCTTAACAGTAGCTGTTTATGTCTCAACATGTGGAAGAATGAAAACTAAAATTAAGTACTTGCAGCGACTATTTATTTTAGGACAGCATTGGAGTTTGTGTTACAGATGCTGAAGAGATTTTTCCAGTCATTTTGTTTAAGCTGCCTTGAAGGGTATTCTGATATTTTAAGACATAGGTAATCCACAGTTCTGAGGTAAAGTGCAGGTGAAATCTTTGACTCCTTTAGACAAATAATCCCTGTCAGTTCCCTTGGATTTGCACACTCTTAAATTCCCGAAGAGAGGTACAATTTTTTGCAATTGTCCATAATACTAATTTAGATAACTGACACCAGATAGATAGGGTTTTTTCTTTACTAGCTTCTAGGGACCACACGAAGTAGTCACAGCTATACGGGGGACTTGTGGACATAGAGTTGAAAACACTTCTGCTGAGTGAAAACAGGGATGAGGGAGGCCGTACAGTTGTTGTTTCTCTATATCAACTCTGTCAGACTGGCTTTCAGTTATGCGCAACTTCTAACTTCAGAAACTCTACTTGTTAATGTATGTAAATAAAACAAAGAACCAATCAAAACCAAAACCCCAAACATTAAAAATCACCTTTGGACATAAACATTTGGAGCTGGAGAAATTTTCTTTTGAAAACAATCTATGTTACCATTGCCTCATGAAATGCAGAAGATTCTATGGAAAATTTCTCCGTATAGAAATGATCTATAGCTCAAAAATACCCAGCAGATCTGGCTACTTGCTCTTTGGCAATTCAATCAGGTTTGAATTTTGTAAATTTTAAAATTAATATATTATCAGCATTTCTGTAAATAATAATGATAATAATAATAATAATAATAATAATAATAATGGCCAGTCTTCGTGAACGAAGAACCGGAGAAGGTTCTTCCTTCCAGCCTGTGCATTGGATTTTTTAGGTGAGACACAGTCCGGGCCTTGGCGGTGACAGCGCCACGTCCTTAACCAGTAGACCACCAGGGGCTCCCTTCTGTATATAGTAATTGCAAAAAAAAAAAAAAAAAAACCAAAAAACCCCCAAAAAAACATTGAAGCAGATTTTCAATGCCCATATGATGGATAACATGAATCTTTGTTTTCAGTTTATTGTGTGGTTACTGCATGTTTTGTAATGGGTTTGTGGCTGGGCAGCAGGAAGGAGTCATGCTGGAAGGCCCTGGAGATGCGAACTATGCACAAGGCATATTTTATTGCCTCCTACGTTCAGGGTAAAGTAGCATCCTTTGGAAAAGGGATGAGACTCTCAAGTGCCCTAAAGGATGCCACATGATGAGCTAGGAGAAATATTTAAAGTGGGCCAGGCAGAGCAGAGCTGTAGGGAAGTCCATGGCAAAACTAAAGTGGCTACTGAGTTGAACAAAGAGCAAGAAATGAGGGCTCTGAGAGATGGAAAGGAATGTTTTTAGGGGCACAAAAGAAACCAGTGCATTATGTTTGCTGCAGATAAGGAAAGACCTGTTGGATAGACTGATTTTAAGACCACGACAGAGGCCATGACCTTCAGTGGCACCTGCAATACAGGAGCAATTTCTTTTCAACCTAGTCTAATACAGCAGAAAGCAGTTGCATCTGTTCTAAATGTGAGTTTTTCTGGTTTCTTTTGGAAAAAACCCCTTGTGGTTGATTTGTTCTGGCCCTCCCCTATACATCTCAAAACTGGGAAGAGCTGACATTTTAGGTCACTGAAACGAAACAGACTTAGCCAGATTTTTTTCTTTGCTTTAAGCTCTTATTAGAAACAAATTACATTTAAACATAAGTAAATATTTTTCACCCTGTTTTTATTCCAACCCTGTGACCCTAATGGGAAAATCTTGCCTTTGTTCTAGCAACAGAAAACATACAAGCAAAAGGAGTAAACCCAGCTGAAACTGTTTGCTAGTGAATCTATGTCCTGATGGCTCATCACAAGACCTTTAAAAGTCAAGTAGTCATATTTATGTGCACTTAATATTTACACACCAGGGAAAATGGTCAAAAATTTTTTCCATGGTGCATATTTGAAATTTACTGTAGCTTGAAACCAGCACTCTACTTCTAGTTTTCTTAGTAAATTGGATGAAGAATTGTGTATAGTAACTGTCTAGAGCTATTTTAGACCTTAATATTTGAGATTGATTCAGTCTTTACACATAAAATACCATAGAGAAATCCAAATGAAACTCTGCACATTTATGCATATCTATTTACTTGGAGCAAACAGCACATTCTTGTGTCTCAAAATCCTCTGATAACCTTGTTTATTGCTCTGCTAGGTCATTTGATGAAAATAAACACTCCTGCAATTTCTCCCTGCTGAGATAGCTAGTAGCTGTTGGATTTGAAGCTGGGGGCAGGAAGAATGCATGAAACATTTGGTCCCTTACCTCTTATAATAGTCTGAAAATCAAAAAATTCTTACTATATTTGAGGGGCCTCATGGAGTGTCTAGTGCATTTGGATCAAAATAAATACAAATATTCAAGGAGATTTTTTTTTTTCTTTGTTAAAAGTTTGGTCTTCACATTAGAAAACCTTTTAGTGGGGTGCATTTATACAGTCTCAAGTCTACACACATTTTTCTGCTCTCTTACCCGTTCTGTGAGGCATTTGAACTGGGTATACTGCGCAGTCTTTGCACTGCTTCTTCATTGAAGACTTTCAAAAGTGTCTGTAACTTTGGAACTTGCTAACATCAAACAACGATGGAGAGGAAAGCAACATTTGCTCTTCAGGCCTGTACATGACTGTTCTTCTGACTAGAATCTGCTTGGACTTCCTCAGAGCATACTGAAGGAACTAAGTTTATTTCAAATATGCCTTCAGATTTGGGGATTTGCTGAGGAAGCTATGAAATAATGCATCTACAATAATTATTTTGTATTACAATGAGAGGAAGGTCTCTTCTGAAAATAGACCCTGTTTTGCATTTAAACTACTAAGACTGCTGAACTACTCAGTCTGTTGAAGCCGTGGCGTTGCAAATAGGAACCCACAGCAGTGTTAATAGGCCTACCCCCAAGAACTCCATGTTCAACCCTAGGAAATTCAGTACAAGTTTTGAAATATTTAATGAAAACAATGTTCTCTCTGTCTTTCTACCTCAATAAAAGACAGACTTTGTTTCATATACTGTATTTTTCTGGTATTATATTTGTTAGGTATCTATAGTGAATTTAACAATACCTATTATCCTCACTCTAAAGCAAAAAAAAACCATGACAATGTTCTCAAATGTGAGAGAATGGTATTTTTAGCAAGGTAGTTTAAATGCACCTGGCTATTATTTTTTGCTGTTACAAAGAGTTAAAATCCTGTAAAGAGTTACATTATATAGATTTTTATTTTTCATTAATATGCATTGAGTAGGTGTTGAAAATTTCAGGTGTAAAGGTTTCTAAAATGTTTAATTTTAGAACAATTTTTTTTTCTTTAATTGCACTAGGAAATTTTCCCTATAGTATAGGAGAAAAAAAGAAAAAGTAATTTTTATCCCATTAAATAAATAAACTCAGGCTATTGTGAACAATCACACATAACTTTCTGAAGTGCTTATAGAGCACTTTAAGAAAAAGAGGCAAAGTTCCACTGGGCAGAGATGAGAACTAGAAAGTTTACAATGAAACTAGAGAAAAGTTTCATTCAAACTAGAAAGTTTTCAATTTCTTCTCTAAGTGGCTGCATTCTAAATTCCTGATAAAACTGATAGCTGTATTTGCTGAGTTTGCCTTCTCCAGTCTCTACTTTCTGCTCAGTGAGGTAGTTGTACCCTAAATATTTTATAAGAATAGCTCAAACCCCCCTCTACCCATTTTAATGTTGAAATTATGTCTAATCTCCATATAAATTAAAACATAAAGATAATGAACCGTACAAAACTGTCAGCTTTTGCTTTTTTCTTTTATCTTGATTCAATCAACTTTTCCAGTTCCTATTTTTAGTGCATTCCAAGGTTGTTATTCACAGTCATCATTTCCGCCCATTTTCGCACTCTAATTTTCAGTACTAGAGCAGGGGACAATGTAAACATTGTATTTAGTTTTTGGCAACAGAAAATAATTACAGGACATGTCATAAGTTAAGTGTAGGAAAATGTGATAGTGCCACAAAAATAAGATTGTTGGATTGTTGTTTTTTGGAGTTTAGTGGGGGTTTTTTGTCATGGGTTTGCTGTTGTTGTTACTGTTGGTTTTTTTCCTCACAGAAATTACTGAAATACAGGATTTAGTTAAGCAAACTTTCAACTGGCTGGTTTGCCTGCTGGTTGCAGTCTAACCATGACTGTAAGTTAGTCAAAAAAGACTGATCCATTAATCAGATGAGAGCATCTGTGCTGCTGTCAATTTCCTGTGGACAGACAAACAAGCTAAAAATAAGGTCTTCTCTACCTTTTCTACAATGAAGAAGGCTCTGACTATGTGATCTGCTTCACCCCACAGATACCAGAAATGCACCACTGTTTTGGGAGAGGCCACATTTTGTTCAGGTTGTATTCAATTATTTCCGTGGTCCTTCTGCAGCTGTTGAGATTTGAACCTCAGTTATCCATCAGGTGCGAGGAGATAAATTTGGTATCTTGGAAATTACTTAAACAGGCAAAATATCTAGGGCTAGTCACCAACAGTACAATTTGAGAGAGAATTTATTTCTCATTTTGGATTTTTTTTCTTTATTTTAGCTTTGTGAGAAGAAGCTCTTTATGAGCAATATGCCTATATATCCATTCTTAAAAGATATATTTAGGTGAGCTGAAAGACCATTTCATATCTCTGGTGCCCAGGAGAAAAGTCTGGTATGGAAACAGTAGTCTGCAATCTTCATTCAAAGAAATTAAAAATACAGGAGGAAGGCACAATCTTAGTAAAATGAAACGTTCAGAAAACGTATTCAGCAGTGTTTTGATTTCTGTTTGGTATGACATTGAAATGTGCTTTTCTGAAGTGCTGTGGTGCCTCACAGATGTCTCAGAACACTTGCCATGGGGCTACATTCTTCTTTTGAAGCTGAATCCCTCTGTCAGTAGGTAGGGATGATACACCCAGAACTCACAGGTGGTTTTAGAATCCTAGAATGGTTTGGGTTGGAAAGGAGCTTAAATATCATCTCATTCCAACTCCAATGACTTGGGCAGGGGCACCTTCCACTAGATAAGGTTTTTCAATGACCCATCCACTTCAGTGTTTCATCACCCTCACAGTAAAGAATTTCTTTCTGATATTCAGTCTTAACCTACCTTCTTTCATTTTAAAGCCATTCTCCCTGTCCCTACATGCCCTCAGAAAAAGTTCCTCTCCAGCTCTCTTGTAGCCTCTTTCGGTACTAGAGGAAGGTTCTTAGAAGGTCTCCCCTTATCCCCAGGCAAATAGTCCCCACTGCCTCAGCCTGTCTTCCTAGGAGAGGTGCTCCATCCCTCTGGTCAGCTTTCTGGTCCTCCTCTGGACCTGTTCCAAGAGGTCCAAGACTTTCAGGGCTGTAAGAACACATCTCTGGGTCATGCTGAGTTTTTCACCCACCAATACCCTTAAGTCTTTTTCTTCCAGGCTGCTCAGGTAGAAGAAAAAAATACAAAACATATGAGAGATTGATAATTAAAGAAACCTTTTCTAAAAATAATAATTCCTAAATAATAATACAATGTAGTATATCATATGACAATTAGCATAATAATGCAATAATAGTAAACAATATAATAAAATTTCTAAACGGCATCTTCTTTAATTTATCGTAATGTGATTCCATGTAACTTTGTAGTCAGATCTCAACTATTCCCAAACAAAGTCTAAGCTCTTCTCGAGGTCCATGCAGACATTGCATGGCCAACATTTTGTTTCACTTCAGGAAAGCCAGGATCATTTGCAGGAACAGAGCCTGTAAAACCCACTATGGGAGTGTAGCTGAACATTTACCAGGTGGTTGCATCTGACTTGGGCAATTTGGCTGCAGATCTGGATGGAGGCACAGCCTGGACCATTAGCTGCAGACTGCAACCAGCAGAAAGCAGGGAGGGCACCCAAGAGGTGCTCTGGAGGAAACAGGATTGATGCTTCTGTGTTTGTGTCTTACAAGTATAGATCATTTCAGTGTCACATTGAGAGATACTCTGAGGAACCCCAGCGCTGAGCGAAGACACATGGCACCACCTGCAGCTTTCACAATTATTCCAGACAGCAGCATGGCATCAACAGGTTTGTTTCAAACTACATAAAAAAACCCCCAAGATTGCTCAGAATGACATGCAATTATTAGCATATTTTGTTTCATTTTCTTACAATGTAAAACTAAATTTGTTTAATTTCCTTTAAATGTGAATTCAAAAAGAAGCCAGGAGAATGATTTTTTGACCCTTCTCCTTTCCAAGACACACATAAACATTTTGGTAAAAAAAAATCCGAGGGTCAGTTGTACTACTTTGACACAGTGTGTGGTTTTCATTTACATCTCTTTTTTGTTGGTCATAATTCATGCTAATAAAAGAAATACGGTTAGGCAGAATTGAGGGGGAGTCCCTTTTTTTTTTGTCTTGGTGTGGATGCTGCACAGCAGCTCAGTTGAAACTCTTTGGGAGGGAAAGGAGATTATGCTCCCTTTAAGCTCTATTTTGCCCTTGATATTCTTATTAGGAATGCATAAGAAATCACAGGTGTACTCTTTTTTGCTTGATTTTGTGGATTTCCTGCCAATGTCTTGTAGGTTAAGAACAGTTCATGAACCAGTGAATGAGAAACGCTGGTCTAGTAGCAAACAGAATGTCAAGAAAATTGATTTACAACCTTTTCACTGCTGCTTAGATGCTATGTGGCCACGGCCAGTCTCTCCATCTCCCTTTACATCTATTTCCTTTAATTTTGTCCTCTCTCCTTCTTGTTTATACAGTCAGTAGGCTGCTTATGGCTCCCACTGTGGTTCTATGATGCTGAACAGGATTCACCTCTGATCTCAATTAGGACACTTGGGCACCACTCACTTGCAAGATGAAGCATATAGTTTTGCAGTCTAGCCTAGTAGTAGCTGGTATAATAAAGAAAAATGGCCATGCTCTCTCCAGCTAATGGTTTTTAGCACTAGCACAGAAGCTGACAAGTAATGCAGGCAGGCATTAGTATGGGCAGTCTGCAAGTGATGGACAGGAGTGAAGTTTCAGTACTGCCATAACAGTTTTATGAAAGCCATTACGATGCATTATGGTATCGATCTGCATTGAAAACCCAGCAAGATTCCATAAAAGAGCGGTGTCGCTATATTTTTATTCACATTGCTAACAAACAGTTCCACAGTGCTTCCTGAATTTATCCTTTGTCTTTTTACCATTGTTTATGGATAGAGACAGATGAATTTTATGCATCTTCAACAATGATTTTGCTCCGGATAAGGAGACAGATGCAGAAATATTTTTAAAGTGTTGAGTGTCATTAAATATCTGAAATGAAATCACGATTCTTTGAAAGTACCCATTCTCTTCAATGTGGTAAGGATTTTGTCTTGTGCCAGGAATACAAGTGAAACATCTCTGGTAATTCAGATAGGTTAGTCATTCAGAGATAGATCCAGAGAAAACATAAATTAGAATAAATAAGAGTTGATTGCACTAGGTAGAAAATTAATACTGCATTTCAACATTTTATATATATTTCTCTTAAATTCTTACTCGGGAGATAAGGACCACATTCGGTAAGGCTTATAGATCCATGGATATGGTATTCAAGAGAGAGAAAAAACGGTAAATAAATCAGTGGTTTATTATAGAGTCTGTGTTCTTCTATGGACTTTGGTTGAATCAAAGTGGGTATTCTACCTTCTAATTTCCATAGCAACATTTATTTACTTGCGGTTTCTAATGTAAAACAGAATTCGGGTGTTTCTTCCTCCCTTCAGCCTTACCCCACCCAAACTCAGAAAATTTTCTTTGGCTGTTGAGGCATTCACATTTGGACATAGTGAGAGAGATATTTCAGAACATCTTGTTAGTCAGGGACAGCACATTACTGTACTGCCTTGGAAGTAAATCAGTGAAAAACACAGCAGTGGAAGTCACAGCACATTTACTTAGTGTCTCTTTACACCAGGGAGAGCATTACTTCTAGTAGATGATTTCTCCCTCCATGTTTACACATTTCTGATATCTGACACAATACAAGGAAAGTAATTTTTTTGCATGTTTTTTTTTGGTGTTTCTTTATTTCCCTCCTGCACAAATGGGAAGAACAGGAGTCTCCGAAGAGATTTCCCTACATATCTTCTGTCCTATATTATGCCTTGCAGATAACCAAACCAGTGAGGAATTGAAAGCCTTCTGTATTTCTTTACTCCCCAGTGTATGTGGAAGACAGGAGACAATCTTGCCTTTAAAAGATAAAAACACTGTATACATTTTCTACACCACTTAGAGGATTCCACAGCAGGCATATACTGCAGATTGATGCAGATTTAAAACCTCTAGAATGTTTAAAGTTCTATACATTAAGAAGATATAATTTAAATATGACCTTAAGGTCCCTAAGGATCTTGCCCCTAATTGTGGCTATAGAATTTTTAAAGGAAGAGTTATACTGCAGATATTCCTTTTAGTATTTAAAGCTTGGTTTGCTACAGTTTTAGCACAGCACCTGTCATGTATTTTCATTTTACAGTACAAGAGCTACAACATAACAGAATATCAGTAAATCCCATGGATTTTATGGGTGTACATTACTTTTACAATATTATGCTTTTAATGTATGATACCTTTTATTTTTCTCTAATCTTTTTTTCACAGAGGACCATATACTGTTATACATAATAAACGATTGTGTGGTGCTTAAAAATGAGATAGTAGGCATTCAGCTAATTATTACCTCTTGAATACTTTAGAACTCATTAATTGTAAACACTCCTGTGCAGCAAAGTTAAAAGAAATGCTTTATTGACTGATGTCCAGGTGACAGCAGTAGAGAATTATTTCTATGCATAAAGGCAACATAAAATGATGTCTCAGTTTGAGAGTAATGCATTATTCTTTTTGCTATTGTATGAAAAAGAGTTCTTCCCTCCTCACACATACACCAAAGTTTTTTATGCATTCAAATGCTTTGGAAAGTCTTGAGTTAGCTTTTCTTCCTGCTGCTATTGTTCAAGTTACTGTCTCTAGCTAACACTTTCTTTCTCTATTGGTAAACCATGAAAAAGAATCATAAAATCTAACAGGAGTATGACACCATGATGAGTTTAAGTACTCTGCAATGAGGCTGTTATAAAACTTTCTTTAAGTGGGAATACAATACCTTTGTTGCACTAAAGGATGGTCTGGGCTAAAACCGTCAGACTGGGAACAGAACTGTCTGCTGCCTTCCCATAAATTTGGTGGGTTCTCTGTAGGGGATTAGCTAAAGGAAACTAAGAAATATTTTTAATGTGATTTTGCAGATAAAAGCACTGCAACTCCCTGACAGTTAAAAATAAATATAAATATTGTACCTCAGCATATCATGCTTATCTTTTGCACATTAAATGAGAAAAGATCTATGACTCTGCATCCCTAAAGTTGGATACCAGCAGTACTCCAGGAAGGACGGTATCACACAAATCTGTCTCCCATAGGAAATATGAAATTTTCCCCCCTTTATTTAAAGTCAAGACTCCTTGAACTTCTAATACTCTTTCCAAAGGAGTACCCTTTGGCTAAGATTATCATTCTAGTGTATAAATGTTCTAGTATATAATGTTCTTGATGGCATATAATTTCTTTTATAGAGTCATTAGAATTTTATTTTAGGTTAACTTCAAGAAATACAATAAAGCAAAGTAAAGATTGGTTTAACTGGGTCAGCATATGAAGAGGGTGAAATAGTGATGCATCAGGTCAAGTGGTGGGGTGATGGTACATGGAGTAAAAGCCAGATGTACTACTTTGTACCTCCTGCTTCCACTGACCTGGGTTAAATGACTTTCCGTTCTCATTTAGAAGATTTGTTACACTCAGCCTAGGATAATTGCTAATAACCATGTTTAACTCTTCAGTGTTTAACTCTTTAGTTTGATGCTGACTGCAAGGTAAGTAGGGATATAAAGATACCTCTCTGAAAAAAAAATCAATGGCTATTTCATCACCCTTCCATGGTGTGGGAGCTGACAATTTAAACCACTGCATGTTTCTCACAATTTAAACCACTGCATGTTTCTCACAATTTAAACTAGTGTCTTATGATTTAGAGAGAAAATACATTGTGGTTTTCTAGAGGGAAGAAAATATTCAACTAGGAAGGATATTCAGAATTAACAATGCAAGAAAAAAGAAAAACGCAGAAGCAAAGATTTCTGGAGAATCTGCAAGTACTTATCTCATTGTGTGCCAGCCTTGTCACTCTACTTGTCAAAACTACAATAATGTTTTTAAGTGTAGGCAGAAGATTTGTTGTATTTCTCTGGTTGCGTGTCCTGGCAATTCCATTGAGTAATCCAGTAATCCCAACACTAGAGACAAGGAGCTAGACCAGCTGAGCTATTGACCTGATCCAGTATGACTATCTGTACACTTCCTGTCAATTCTTGACTTTGTAACAACTTCCCATCTTTTTTGTGGGCCTAGACATGCTTACTTGAAGTGTGTATGATATAAATTCTTCAAAAATTTAGAGCAGAGAAAGATAGAGCTGACATCAAAAAGACTTTGTAAGACAAATGGGAGTAAACATGACTATGCTTCCTAGGCATTTGAATGATTATTTTGTATTAAAAAAAAAACAACCCCCCCCCCCCCAAAATACTGAGGTGCTTACTTGAATTTTGCATCTGTAATGATATTTTTGGACCAAAATAAAGCAAAAAAACCCCCCACATTTCATCTTTGAAATTGTAGCAATTAGTGCTCTTTTCTATTTTTTTGTGCACTAATGCAAAGGAAGTAAATTACCTAACAAAGTCAAATGAAAGGATAATCTCAGTTTTTTCCTGTCAAAATAATTTTTTTTGTTGTTACATTTTATCAAGTTTTTCCACTGGAATCTCTGACCCCATTTTTTCTCTTTCCTGCTGAGCCTTTATTCCATGCTTGGATTGTCTTTTCTTATATGACACTACCATACCTTCTTTAGAAGATATTCAGCCTTACTCTGGTTGTCTGTAACGGTGCTGCTAAGGTGATCTTCTACTGCTGTAATCATCATGCAACTGCACTGCACTTCCTTTTCAACTTGAGGTTGCTTTGATCTTTGCACAGGGACTGGTATTTGGTACATCCCACTTGTGACTTAGAACTTTGTCCTGCAAATCCACCTGAGAAGGTGGGATACCAGGAGCGGGCTTCAACTCTTCACCCAGTACTTCTGTATCTGACACAGAAATAGCAGTGTTCCCACTGGAAGTATCTATCAGACAAGGAAGTTCTCTTTGCAGTTAAATTTTTCTTCCAAATTTTACTAGGGCTTGAAGCCACTAAAAAGTGAATTGGCTTTGATTGTGGCTTTTTTAGTGTGTGTTTCTGTAGAGGCATTTTTGCATTTTTGTTTGTTTTAGGGGGTTTTGTTTGTATGTTTTATGGGGTTTTGTTTAGTTTTGGTTTTTTGTTTGGTTTTTGTGCTATTTTTTTTCTATGTTTTTTTTTTTTTTGGAGGGGTTTATTTTTTGTTGAGAAGGATTGTTTGAGGGATTATTTGGTGCTTTTTGTTTGATTTGGTTGTTGGTTGTTTGTTTGGGTTTTTTTAAAATCAGGACATTTTTAAATGTCCATAATCTCTAAATCCTTGTATTCTAAGAGAAACCCCCTGCCCTGTGGAAAAACTGTTAGTTTTCGAGACAACTTGCACAAGGGCTTTTTTCAACCACTTTGACTTCCTTCAAAAATCAGATTCTTTTTGGGCTCAGTAATTCAAAGTATTCAAGCTGCTCTCTCATGGTTTCCCCATCCTCTTTTCCCCCTTTTCTTCTCTCTTGATTTAAGCCTGTGGGCAAAGATCTCACAGGTTTCTTTGTCACCTCCTGAGTCTAATTATGGGAGTGAAGGTATTTCTTTTCATCTGCCAGCATCGACAGCAGCTCTTCTCCAACATTTCTCCTAGAGGCCAGTGATAACCCTTTCCTTTACTGAAGTGAAAAATCAAAGACTGTTATACAACTAGCCTGTTCTCTTATTATGTGAAGTACCCACTTATTATTTATTCAAAATTCTTGTATTGCACAATGTGACGTGTAATGTAGAGAGGTTCATCTTTTTACCTAAAGAATCTTGTAAAGTGCTTACCCTAATGTATTTGTGGGAAATTATAAATGTCATCAAATAAGATGATGTGGAAAAAATTGTAACTGATTTTTCTTTTAAAAACACACGTCCAGTTTTTCTGCTGTACATCAGCAACCTCGATGTAGTTTTAATAGGTAATTCAATTTTTTGTAGTCCACTGATGCTGTAACCTGTATTTCTACAGTTATGATGGCTGAGTAAGGGGAAGTGACCCATTTAAGAAATAGAAAAGAAATGGGGGAGAAAATAAAATGTTTTCTGAAAATCTTTCCAGTGAAACATTTTATAACATTTTACTTCATAATTAATGTCAAGTTCAGAAGTGCTTATATGAACATACCCTAAATGAAACTCAGAAGGTATCTCTGTATTATGTACGTAAATGGCTTCCAGCACAGCTCTTCAGGTAAAGCAATTTAAATATCATTTCATTCACTTATTCAAACTCAAAGGAAAATCTGAAAATATTTTCCTGAAGCTGTTTTCCAGAAAAATCTGTTTTTCTATTTCTGCTTTCTACATTTTTTGTGTCTCCTTTTGATGGCCTGACCAACGTAGGTTGATTTATTAATTTGGGTGTGCAAAAGATGAGAAAAAAGCTTTTTAATTAATGTCTGTCCAGTACCTTGGACTTAAAGTCTCACAGAAAGACATTTATGCCTCGATGTGACCTCATGAGAACAGGACCTCTTACAGAAGCTCTGATTTCCGCTTTAGGGACAAACCTGGTAAAGGGCTCATCCAAAACCATACTTCTATTTACTGCATAAGTATGTGACTATCTGTGCGATTGTATGTGCACACAGACAACTCTTCATGTTTGCCTTTCATGTGGCAATGAAAGAAGAGGATGCAGGGCCCTGCTGTATAGATGAAATTGTATGATATAGATATTATATTACATAAAATAGATATGATATGAAATTATATAGGTAGGTGGAAAGGCTGCTGAAATATTGCTGTGTAACACCTGTGTGGTTGTTACCAGGTGTAACGGAGCGACTTGCTACAGACAGATCAGACAACAACTGTCCCTGCATGGCAAAGACAGCTGGAAATTTACTTAATCTACAATTCTTGACACCAGTTTGAAATCAGTGACCTAAAAGATTGCAGTACAGAGACATGTTATGGTCTGCTGTGCACTAAATCTAGCTGAAAAATTCATGACATTCTCAATTACATAAATAAGGGTGTTCTTAACTTAAGTGACTTTTAACAAGATGAAACAATTCCCAAGTTTTTCAGAGTGGAAAAAAATCAATTCTTCTTGATTAAGACAATTATTTGAAAAGTTATAACATATTTTAGCATTATATGAGCTGAAGAATTTTCTTGCAGTGGGGTATTTTTTTCTTCTTGTTGTTTTGAAAAGATACATATGTTTAGTTTAAGTATTTTAACCTATTCCATTATCAAATTAAATTTAAATAAACAGCATTTTCTGAGTTGGACTGCTTTTCAACTAATGAAATGAGAGGACTTTCTAATTTTAATTTGGCTCGCAGTTGTTCTTACAATCTCAAGTAACATTTAATGGATATGACAATGTTGGGTTGATGGCTAGACTAGATGATCTTAAGACCCTTTTCCAACCTAATTGATTCTATGATTCTAATAAATATATTTTTAATTATAAATAAGATATTTCTCTAGTTGGAAAATGGTTTTATTTTCCCAGATTTTTAACTGAAAAATAAAAATTTTCCTATGATTTTTTAAATAAGAACTTTTATTTTAAACTGAAAAATTAAAATCCCTAAACTTTTTGTTAAGGTGATTATAAACATGAAAACAATAAAGGGGAAAAAAAAAGGCATAATGGCTTGTTACTTTAAAGATTTGAAATACAGATAGTGCAGATCTCCCTTTCCTCCTACTGAAGTGATTGAGGGCAAATGGCAGTCTTCCCAACTTTAATTTTGAAAGAGATTTCACAGCACTAGAATGTTTCTAAAATGAATGAGCTATAGACCATGAAATGTTCATGATCAGCAGTAGCTGGGTTCCCCAAATAGACTAATTTTCCCGTGACATGATACCTCTTGCTGAACAAAGTCTGCAGAGAGATTTAAAGTGACTTATGTATACCTAGAGGCTGAATACTGTTTGATCAGTTAACAGAAGTTAACTTTTTCAGCTTCTGATTTCTTTTATGTGATCCATTAGAATGAAAAGGTTTTCTATGAAGTCGAGTTCAATCACTGAATTATTGCAGTGTCTCTGAAAGTGTAATCTTTTCCATTTGCAGGCAAACACAGCAAAGTACATGCATAGATAGGTAAAAGAAACCATGCTTTTTAAGTACGTGCTTGTAGGAGAAAATAAAAGAAAACAGCATGATAGACAGGCCTAATCACTCAAAGCAAAAATCCTCTGTACTGCAGAGAGCTGGGATTTCACAAGATGCCAGCATAAGAGAATTCCCTGTAATAATTTAGGTACCTGGTTACCACGTCACAGTCACGTATTTTCCTTCATGAAGCAAAGAAACAACTCGGTGAGAGGCTATGAAGAAATATTTGTGCTCCTAGAAGAACCTACAGGTTTCCTTATGTCTTGCCATTATTATTTGTACCTATGATGCTAATGGAAAATAATTCAAATATAGGTTTGGGGCAAGCCTCTGGTTCTAGTTTTGTTCAGAGAGACCAGCTGAGTATCTCTTCACACACAGAGTCAACACATCCTGGGGTACAGTATGACTATTGCCTTCTGTGTTTTCTGTTCTTTTGTGGCTGAAGTGCAGATATTGCAGCAGCCTCACTGAAGTAAGTGCTGGAGAGACACTGATATGCCCAGCATTGTTTTGTTCTTTACTCTTCTGTGGGGAAAGCTGTACTGTCTCCAGCTGCCTTCCACACACAGAGCAATGAAGGATGATGTTGACAAACAGGAACTGGGCTGGAGAATGAAAGCACCATCCAGAAGGCAGAAATAGCTTCACATACGTAGAAAAATAGCAAGTCTTCTTGCACTAAAGGAAACATTGATCAGAAGTGGCTTCTATTGATCCCCTTGTGATGCCAAAAAGCCCACAAGCTCACAGAACTGAAATAAATACCTACTTTACTGCAAGTGATTCCTTCTTCATGAAGGCTTGAATGGCAATTTGAATTCAGGCACGGTTTGAATGCTTCTAAGAGCCATCCTTCTGCACAAAGCCTGTGAATTGCAGGTCTGTCTGCCCTCTACCTGGGTGACTTCAGCCCTTTCTTAGCTTCCCGGGTATTTAGGATCCTAGCAGCACTGAACAGCAGAGGAAGGCAGGGAATAACCAACTGAGTTCACCAATAAAATCAGATTGAAAAGTAACAACTTTTTTATATGATGTCTTATGTCTTTCTGTGTCTTTAGCTACTTAGACCTAATGATGTATACTGGGGAATCCCATAACACCAAGGCAAATCAGGGGTTGGACTTGATCATCTCGGAGGTCTGTTCCAATCCAGTTAATTCTATGATTGTATGATTCTATGAAATAAGGATGTCAGAACTCCTCAGTCTGATTTTGATTGAGAAGGACAACTGATACACAGCTTTGAGTGTGTGAAAGGGGAGAGATTAAAGAGCTAGTCAAGAGAAAAGGGATTTCTCTTTTGGTACAGAATTGGCCTGCAGATGTCAGACCCACCTTTACCTTGCTGAAGATATGTCTCTTCACCTACCTACACTAGGTTCCTTCCTGCACTTATTAATCAGATCTTGGTAACTCTCTCACTTGAGGTCGCTGTGATAAAGATGTAAAGAATCAGAATAGGATTCCACTGTGAATTAGAATCCAGTATGTGAAGAACCTTTTTCTACTCTCTTTGGCATAACAGAGTAGTAGCAACGTTTCCGTGCCACTGATATTCCCTTTGGACACTGGAAATGGTACAACACTGTTGTTTCAAAATAGAGTGATACTTACTTACCTGTGACTACCGATGTGACCTTGAGCAAGAATAAGCATTTTCCTTACATGTCCACTCCCAAATAGCTTTCCAACCTTCCTCAGTGGTAAAAAATAAACCCCCACCACTCTACTGAGTCTCAAAAGACCTTTCTACAAACAGGAACGTGTGGTCAGGGTGGAGAACCTTTGGTGAAGGAAAACAGGAGTGGCACTGTGTGATGGAAAGGGCTTATCCGAATAACAGAACAACACACACAGACATGAACTAAAGCTAGGTAGGCTTTCCTCCTTTTTTTGTGTGCGTGTGAAAATAAGCAATGCTTTTGAAGATGGTAGAGTGATGCAGCTTTACGCCTGCTGACAATGTGCCCAGACTCTATTTGACACACCATGGGTATGTGTAAATTGAAGGACCCAGGTGCACTTTGCAGTTCTCAGAATGGATCTGAACACTTGCTGTTTCTGACTTGCAAGTCAGGATCCGACCTGTGTGTGTACACATACTCTTTCCTTCAGGGGAAAGGCAGTCAGGGAGTATGGGTCAGGCTAAAAGAATCAATTTGTTTCATGTTCATAGGGGTGTACAATCTAGATTAATAAGAGTCCAGGATGCTGCATAACAGGGTGGAACATACCTTGTTATCACTGGAATGACCTCTACATGCGCTTTCTTCGGAGCTTAGAAGTTACTGAAAAATTATCTTTGTACATATAAATCTACAATCTAAAATGATAGTGAAGCACCCCCTACACAACCCCTTCCCCCAAAAATTCCCCAAACCAAACTGTGTTTTTTTTGAGATTGGTTGATTAAGGGAATATGGCAAGTTAACTGTGTTGAGTTCCTGAGACAGCTGTCGTAATTGGTATGTATCTTCAAGCTAAAACTCTGTATTCTTGACTAAAGATGTCCTAGCCAATATATGGCTGAGTGGCAACACATCATCACCACCCTAGAAAGTCAGTAAGGCATTTGTGCTAGGAAGGCTCTCACAACTGGGGAAAGAGCAAGGGTATGTTATTTTGGAACAAGTGGCACAGCATGCCCTTCAGAAATAGTGAAAGCTCAAACCTTGCTGCTCCAGGTCACTCCTCCCAAGGTGTCTCAACAGATGTTTTGTTACTCAGCAGCTCAATAAAACATTGAGAGGACAACTGTACTTTGCATTGCCTTCCCCAGCTTTGAAAGTAAACCAGTTTTAGAAAAGAGAGCTTGAAATTTTGCAGCAAGGCAAAACAGCTGCCACGTCAAAGAACTAACAACAAATCAAGTTAAATGTGTTCTGCATCCTCACTGGTATCAATATGACTGCTGAGAAAACATATACAACAGCCATGGAACTAAATTTTGCTAATTCTTTCAGCAGAAATGCTTTATTCTTTGTCAAGGTGGATTTCTGGGGCTGGTAGGATGACAAAGAGGCTGATGGAAGACAGATGTGTTGACAGAAGCCAATGTTGTTTCCACATTTTGGAGGACAGAATCCTCAAACAGCCGCAGTGTTTATGGATAATTTACAGAGAAATGAAGCTTAGATCATCAAACCAGAGAACAGAACTAATAATGAGAGTCTTCATAGAAGTCATGCAGTATAATAAAAATAAAAGCTTCAGATCCTTTCAAATATGAAGCAGGCACTGGCATCCAGTTACAGAAACTCACTTCTCAACTGGGTGCACAAAATAGGTTTAAATATGAGTAAACATTAAGACATATGACTAAACTAAAAATGTTTATTATTAGCTAGGATGGAACTAGAAATACATAATAAAACCAATTATAGTTATCATAGTGCAATATTTGTCCCAAAAAAGAGTTTCTAATTATTTTTACTTTTCCACTTATTCCAACTAATGCTAACATATCTCACTGCAATGAAAACAGATGTTTTGATTTAGTAGGCATCAGTTTAGCCTCCTAATCAGTTCTATGACTAATTTTGGTATGATTCTATATGGGGGGGGGGAGGGAGAGAAGGAAAAAATTGCTTATTTTTAGTCTGTTCCAATCAGTTTTTTAAAATGCATTTTGGAGTCAATCAGAAATAGAAAGCTTTCTGAAACTTGATAAGCCACTACCATTACAGAGAATTCAGAGGATTCCCTTGTGATCTTCACTCACCATGTTCAACACATTTTAGTTGCAATCAGACTAAGTAGTATCTCTGCAAAGCTTTTCCTTTATACATCTGCTCAAAAGCAAATAAAATGATGAGTTGATCAACAGAAACTGCTGAAGATGTTTTTTATGCGCTGTGTGCTGCTGAAGCAGCGGGGAGGGGAGTGAGTTCAGAGGAAACGATTGTAACAGAATAGCTTTATGCCTGGAATTCCTTTTGAAGTACAAAGGATTATTAGAACATCTAAACATCTGAACACCTGCATGGGACAAGCCCTAGAATTTCTTGGAGTTATTTATTAAGTCCAGAATTTATTAATAGGTTATTAATAGCTTAGACCCTCATTAAAGGCTTATTCATATGAGTAGGTGTACTTATAATGGATCCAGTGAAGCTCCTTGTGTATCAAATTATTTTGGAGAAGAAGTTTTGAAACTCCTTCTCCACCAGTGTACTGCACCCCACTGAGACCTGCTTTGCCTTCTTGGGGACTTGCTGTTGATGCACTCTGAAGAGTGGTTAGTTTTATTTTGGTGTTTGGCTCCTTGTAATTCATAAGATATTGTGGTCACTGAGGACCACTTTGACTTTCTACCAACATTATAAAAAACAATTAACACAGTTTTACTTTAGCACTTAAAAATAGATGGTGTGTAGATGGTGTGTAGTAGAACAGCAAAATTTTAAAAGTAGGAGTAAAGTAACTAACCAATAGTAGATGACCAAATGAAGAAAGACAACTTTTTTGTGGATGGTTTCAATGGATCCTTTCCTTTTCATGTTTGTTGACTAGAAATCTTTATGTCAAGTATGTTATTATTGCTTATATAATTAAATCTGCTAGGACTAATTCTTGAGAATCTTCTTCATATTTGTCATGCTAGAAGAACCCTGAAAATCATAAAATGGTTCCTAAAACATTATGGGACATGACACAAAACATGAATAACACAAAGCAGCTGTAATGCCTGTTCTGTAACAGGTTGGATAAGTGTTTAACTTAATGCTGAACAGTGCTTGCAAAACATCAAGACTTTTCTCCTTCCCACTCTGTTCTCCCCCCACCTCACCCCAGCAAGTAGAGCATGGGTGGGCAACAGATGGAGAGGTGACACAGCTGGGACAGCCAACCCAAATTGGTCAAAGCACTATTTTATACTGTAAGACATTGTGATTGGCAATAAAAACTGTGGAAGACAACAAAGAGCATGGGTGGGTTGGGTTTGGAAGTGGTGACTCATCAATCACTGGCCAAGTTTTTATTTGCCGATAGGAAGTGATGAACAATTTCATTTGCTTCGCTTGTTTTTTGGATTTTGTTGTTTTAATTTGAAAAATTTTGTATAAGTTATTACATGAAATACTGCAAATTTGTGCACGCAGTGGTCACACTGCTTTCATTATCGGAGAGAAACAATTCACAGAGCATTCAAAAGACTTTGAAGCAGAAAATAATCCTGAGTTAAGTTCCTGGGAAACAGATTATTCTGTGCTTTGTCCCCTTGAGTTGTTTTGTAACTCTGGTGTTAAAATGCTGCTCAGTAAGGCAAAGGTATTAGAGCATCTGACCGTACAATTATGTTTTTGTAAAATTTTAATCATAACACTTGTTCTATTTCAAAATTTAGCAAACTCTGAACATAATTTATTTCTCGCTTGATTTTAATTGGAATTATATTATACCATTGGCTTCTATAAAATTGAAATATAACTTTCCTCATTCATTACCTTCCCCCCCCAAAACACTTACTGCACAGCTTGTTAAAGCCTTTCCTGACAGACCACAAAATTTACTTTTTCTCATGTCCCTGTTGTGGTTTCACCCCAGTCAGCAGCCAAGACTCGTGTAGCCACTGGCTCACTCCCCCACCAGTGGGAGCAGGGAGAGAACCAGAATGGTAAAAGCTGGAAACCTCATGGGTTGAGATAAAGACCGTTTAATAGGGAAAGAAAAAGCTGCACACACAAGCAAAAAAACCCAAGGAATTAATTCACTGTTTCCTGTGGGCAGGCAGGTGTTCAGCCATCTCCAGGAGAGCAGGACCCCATCATGCGCAACAGTTACTTGGGAAGACAAACTCCATCACTCCAAATGTCCCCCACTTTCCTCCTTATTGCCCCCAGCTTGATATACTGACCATGAGGCCATATGGTCTGGAATATCCCTTTGGACAGTTTGGTTCACCTATCCCAGCTGTGTCTCCTCCCAGCTTTCCATGGACCCCCAGCCCCCTTGCCAGGGTGGCAGTACCAGAAGCAGAAAAGGCCTTTGCTGTGGGTTAGCCCTGCTCAGCAATAACAAAAACATCTCTGTATTATCAACCCTCTGTTCAGCACTAATCCAAAACTTAGCCTGCTACTAGACACTGTGAACAAATTTAACTCTATCCCAGCTGAAATCAGCACAGTCCTCCAAGGCAAATTCATGTCTGTGCAGTCCTTGAAGAGGGACAACATTTGGTAGTACATGATGTTATGTGGTGTCCTGCTTTAGGGCAGAAACAGCTGCTCTCAGGATTCCAGCAGGATCACAGCAAGAGATGCTGCCCCGTGCCAGGCAAGACAGGGCCAGTGAGCTGTGCCTGCTGGGCTTCTCTGAGCACGGAAAAGCAGCTGCCTCCTGCAAATACAGAACACCCTTGACAGACACAAGCTCAAAAGGCGTCAGAAGGCCTTGCCTTTCCCAGTAGGAATATCATTCTTGACACCACACCTCTTTCTTATTATTAGATATGAAATTGGGCATTGCCTTGTGCCCCCTTTTTCCCCACAGATATACTGCAGCTGTTGTAGCTCAGCATGCACTTCTTTTCCCCTTTCCCTCATCTCACCACACACCTTTCACTATGCAATAAATAAACAGCATTTGAAAGATTATTAGCAGACTAATTAGTTGTAAATGTTAGAGCTTGATTCTGAAAATGCATCACTTTCAGCTTAGTTGCTGAATCTTCTCTCACAAACAAAAATGTTACATAATGGGATTATTTAGTTTATATTCAGCTGGTTCTAGTTATCATATTTTCTGGCACACACAAAAAGTTTAAAGATTTGGCTGTCATAAACATCAATAGGAAATGCTTTTATTTTAATTAATACTATCTCATCCTGTCTGCATCTACCTATTTATTCTCTGGGATATGTGTCACTAAAAACCTCTAAACTGAACTTCAGTGATGGTTCTTCAAAACAGATTTTTAGATTTGACTGAATTTTGTGTTTTCTTGAAGAACAGAAATATCAAAATATATAGCTGGCAATATTCTGGTGTACCAGCACTACTACATTTGCTTGAATATTAAGACTCATGTGAGAAGAAAGGTATAAGACATCGTATGCAGTGGTCAAACTGTCTTGTTGCATCGCACATTAATCAGTATATTTTATAAGCATCAAAACAAGACAATTGAAGTAGAAAGCTATAGATCTACCAATGTGCAAAGTACAGCACAAAACTGTGTATTTATCAAAGTGTATTTTGAGAGCCCCTCATATTCACTTAGGTAAAACCATTATGCTCTCCAGTGGTGCTTCAAAATACATCTTTTCTTTGAGTGTGATTTGAAATAATTGAAGACAATTAAGTATCATAACCACCTACAGTAATGCAATGTGAATTACCTTCTTGACAAGATAGAAAAAAAAAAAAGTAATGATGTTAGATATGTCAGGAAGTTGAGAGGATAACATAATACAAGTTTGCAGAAATTCAAAAAATAACAAGGTCATCCACTATGATCAGAATTTTTAGTGCAAATATGCCTACCTCTTGTAAAAAAACAGTCTCTCATCTTAACCACCAGCACTTTACAACTTTTTTCTTCCAAGTTACTTGACCCACAGTCACAAAATTATGCTACCTATAGTCTAGACATGTGTTTTCACTGATCCCAATGGGATACTCTCAGAAGCATGATAAATCACACCACTGTATTTATTCATTACAATTTTTAATTAACCAGGTTCTTATAATTTATTTATCCTTAATTAATTAAATTAATGAGATTAACACATTCTGAAGGATGTACACAATCTTAAATTAGACATTAAATGGCAGTTAAGGATTATACATTAGAGTAGGCAAAATTCGTACAACAAAGACTATGAAACTGAAGTAACAACAAATTAAACTGATAAATCAAATTAGTATTATCTCACAGTGAAACATTTTATCTATACTAATCTCTTTTTCTCTGGAAGGTGATTTTATTATCAGCACAGAACATTAACTCTTAATAAAGACCTTATCAATCCGCTGATCAGGATTTATTTTGATTAAAATATGGTACATTACATGGCATGGTCACAGGTATTTCTAAACTAAGAAATGTTGGCATATTCATTACTGGAAAGAAAAGTCAAAATCTCCATCTGGACTATGATAATTCTTTTTTTTTTTTTTTTTCCAGAAAGGAGGGTCAATGTGAAACTTGCCCGGCAAAAGACAATGACATTGGTTGAATTCAGGTTTTTAGCTATGTTTTAAAAGCAATCTGACAAGAATCTCAGAAAACTGCATTATGTGTTTCCTGCTATTTTTATCATATCACCACCCCTGAAATTTCTTACTCTGTTTTTATGTGAATCCCAACTCCTTCCTCATATATAAAGGGGTAAAAGTTCCATCAGTTCTGTTCTTTTTCCTTAGTTCTTAGTAATCTTCTCTTATCTGGCCAAAAATAAGTGTTTAGGAGCAAAATTAGACCAGTTAATTAGTACTACTAAAATAAGCAAGGTGTCAAAGACACAACAAGCCACAAGATGTTTCTCTCCTGGCTTGTCCTCAATTTTCAGAAGCAAAAGTTTGCTATGAAGTCTCTTACAAGCAGTGCATTATTAAGGCCTTGAATGGTACATGTGTTGAAGAGAAAGATATTATCTGGCTGATGAACTCTGTCATTGAGGGCTCGCTTGGATGTCCCACTTATCAATAGTTGGAACACCGGTGAGGTAAAAATAATTTGGGAAACCCTGCTTCAGAAAACAGGCAAGCTGAAGAAACTGTTCAAGGTAAATACAATGCAATTCAGCAAAGGAAATATGCAAAATATTATGCTTGATTTAGTGAAGGATGGAGTGAGCAGGCAGGAGTTCTGCTGAAAAGTGCCTCTAAATGCTGCTTCAGTGAGGGGCAGAGGAGCACCTGCACCTCTGTACCAGCCAATCGACAAACTCCCTTCACTGGTAAAAACAACCCTTGCTATAAATCTGGTTTGTTAAGGAGATAAGGATGTGCACAAAGACCCTCCAGTTAAAGTCAGAGAACTGCTGCCTCAGTGGGTGGAGGAGGACCAAAGTGATTATTTTACCTCTTTTGTCAACTACAAATTCTGAACAAAGGTAACTGGAACACTTATTAAGCCCTGTTTATACAGTAACTCTCACAGCTTTTGGAGCGCAAATGAGGAAGAACACGAGATATGTAATACATGTATGCTCAAAGTCCCAAAACCCACCTACAATGTATGATTAACTGTTCCATCACATTGGGAAGGGCCAAAAGTTATAGTATAAAAGGTTGTGTTTTGTTTTTTTTCAGGTCAGAAACAGTCAGAGGAGGAAAAAAAAAAAAAAGAAAGAAGAAAAAAAGAGGGGGAAAACACCTCTTCCTGCTTGGGATTGGTTGATGCACTGTGTCTCTGCTCCTCTTCTGATGTCTTTAGGTGAGCTTTGCACCTCCAGCTGTGCTGGAACACCAGTTAATATTCATTTTTATATATACATGTATCTTCCTATCAGATATCTCTCTATATACTTTCTGTAGAGACACATTATCTGTAGAGACTTCATTTATCACCTTCAATCCAGAACCTGGTTTCCTGTTGCTTCAATAAACTGTATTCGTGAATCTGGTTTGTGCAAGTCCTTACCGAACATGATCAGACATATACTGAACTGGTTAATCACAGTATTTTGTGAACCTGTGCTCATGAAAGACCAGTAAAGACATATATTCTGCATAAAAGAACAGGGGAATAATCTGTTGTCTAGGTTCAATGGGAATGAGAGAATTTAGGAATGCAGAAAAATAGTAGAAAGACATCATAGAATCATAGAATAGACTGGCTTGGAAAAGACCTCCAAGATCATCAAGTCCAACACTGCCATGACTACCAGACCATGGCACTAAATGCCACATCCAGTCTCCTCTTAAAAACCTCCAGGGATGGTTAGTCCAACACCTCCCCGGGCAGCCCATTCCAATGCCTGATTACTCTCTCTGTAAAAAATTTCTTCCTGATGTATCTGTATTTAGGAGATGCAATAACTGTGCAAGAGAGACATAAGAAAAGCCCACTGTAGAAAGCTCAGTTATCAGAGAAAAGGGAACTGCCAGTCTCTTCAGTGCTCCTCTACAAGATGAGACATAGAAAATAATCAGCCGAAGATATGAATGTAGCTCACGTACAGGAAAGTGTATTAGCCTCCAGGATGGACACGGTCATTCATTAGTAAAATGAAGCTAAACTAGGTTTAGTTAATTTTTGAGAGAGAAAAGGAAAGTGTATTAACTTCTAACCTCGGTTGATTTGTCACAGCTTTCCTGAGCCTTTCTGCTTAAGGAAGCCTTGCACACAAAACCAACGCTCAGCTGAGAACAGAGACACTGCTGGTGCTGTGCCAGGGACAACAGGGAAAGGCTGCTGCTAGCCATCTGCATTTGTTGGTTTCCATGTAGGACCATTTGGTAAGAGGAACAGACAGAAAAGACAGAAAAATTTCCTTTTGAAAATTTTGGTCAGATTTCTTTTTTTTAATTTTTTTTTTCACATTAGTGGATTCAGGATTAATTACATTAACATATAAGTAAACAGAATAAACATGCTAAACTGCCCCATCAAAAACAGCTGAACCATAGAAACGGTTCTTTTTTTCCCTGATGTTTTCTTTTGTTGTTTTTTTCTCACATGTATAGTGTTAGTACTAATCCAGAAATTGAAATAAAATTGTAAAACTTGAGGCAATCCATCTGTTTATATGATTCACATTAAAAATAAAAACAAACAAACAAACAAATAAAATGAAAACTTGACAGAGAGGAAAAGAAGGTGAAGAAAATGAGAATTCCAATTTCCTATTATTTGTTATACTTTTTTTTTCTCCAAATGAAGTCGATTATATTTTACTGCATTAAAATTGTTCAGAATAGTCATAAATATTGGCATACCTCCTTCAGTAACATTTTGGATAATCCCTCACCAAAATATGTCACATACCAGTGAATTTAGGATTCCACTTTGAATTAACCTGTAATGAAGTCTAATATTATTCAGTTATGACAGACAGAATTTGGGGTCTTCACCCAGAAATTATTCTCAGTAACCTGTATGAAACATTTCAGTGGTCATACTTAACTAAATATTAATGACACTTCTTTACTGTCAAAACACTAATGGAAAATAATTAGCTCATGGTTAGGACCCCTCCATTTTTGAGTTTCCAGTACCATGTTCCAAGGTATTCATTATATTTCATAGTACATATGGATTATTTATAAAATCTCAAGTGATTTTTGCCTCCATTGATGATCGCACTGTGCTTTGTAATTCAGTCTAGATAAAGGGATTTTATCTAGTCATTGCAGAATTTGTTTATTTTTTAAATATTTTACACAAAAAGTTTTGAGTAATGTCAAGTAGATTGCAATATAAATGCTTATAGACAGAATAAATTATTTGTGCTGCAGGGCAAATACGATTTGAGAGGCTGAGCTGATTTCTTTCTCTGGTTTGTACCTACAGCTGAGAGGTGGAAGATAACATTGCTCATCAAACAGGTGCTCTACCCTGTCTCCATTTTATGAGTATATTTGCACTGAGTAATTCCTATGGCACAGACCTGGAGGAGAAATACAATAACAATGTTAGCTGTAATTCTTGAGAAACTGCATGAATTTCACAAATGTCAAAATGCAAAATGTTACATTTTTTTATTTCTTTGAAAATTTTAATTTTTCACCTCTTCTTTTTTCTTCTCAATGGCTCAGTACAATAGGACTGATGTTTGCAGTTTTCAAATTCTTCTTTGTCTTTTCTTGGTGTTAAGTTTCATGCAAAACATGTTGTTGTCAAAACTGTGTTGTTCAATCGCAGCAGATATTGTACCAGTTTGGGCTCTTTCCCCTACTATGTATTTGGTGATGTGTTACAATACAGAATGTGGAAATAAGAAGAGTACTGGTCAAATATTCACAGATGTCCCTTTCAGAATGGAGGTTCAAAGATTTAGAAAATTAAAATCCAAGCAAAAAAAAATCAAAAGAAAAAAACTAGTGTTTTGGTGTGTGTGTTTTTTTTGTGTGTGTTAGTTTTTTGTTGTTTTTTTGTTTGGGGTTTTGTTTGTTTGTTTTTGTTTTGTGTGTTGTTTTTTGTTTTTTCTTCTATAATTCCTTTTGGGAAAATATGATTTTTAATTTCTGGAAAAAAAAGATTTTTTGTGAGAATTCATCTTTGCAGAATGTGCCATTTCTAGCCACCTATAAAGTTCTAAATGCTCAATAAAAATTTTATCTGACTGCAAACACAGGAAATGTTCTCCCCCAGCTGTCATTTTCTATAATATTTATTTACAGATTTCCAGAATGAGTACTGTGTTCATGCTGGGACCTTAAGCAGGCTGTGCTGAAAATTCTCCAATGAAAGGCAAAGGCAGAGAACAGGGGTCTTTGATCCCAGCTTTTACTTTGCAACCATCAGCGAGGAAAAGGTAACACACTGTTGCAAAGACCCCATGTCAAACCACATCTCTGTCCAAGAGTCAGATTATCCATCTGTTTCCTCAACTACTCTCCTCTCCATTGGCTGAAGGAAAGGGAGCTGTGCCAGTCCTGCCTGAGCTGGGCTTGGTGTCAACTGAGACATCCCAGCAGTCACAGGATGGGTCAGAACAGTGTTAAGTGTGTCTTTGTCCACCAATCCACTTGCGTACAAAGGATGGAACTTCTAATAGTCTCTCTTTGAACATGAAAAGCCCCAGCTGACACTGCAGTTTTCCCCTCCAAGCATTCCTGCAGCAGGGTTAGCAAGCTCTTTTAGTAGGATTTAGAGTCACTCTTCCATGGCCTGTCTGCTTTCCAGCGATATTTTGGTGGTTGTTTCTGTCATTCTTGGTTGCTTCTGCATAGGCTTAATGACTGTGTAGATGCTTTCATTGCACTGATTTTGCTATAGAACAAAGTCTGTGTTTGCATTCCTGCAGACATGCACATGTACACACAAAACCAGAACCCATGGGAAAAAAAAAAAAGGCAAGAACTTGAATAAGGAAAAAGCAATCACTCTCTAGGGAAAATGTTTATCTACATAACGACATCAGCTTTACAAAGAATAATAATAGATTTAGGTTTTAACAGTTTTAGTTTTTAGTTAATCATAAATTAAAATTAATCATAATCTAAAATACTAAATTTTAGGTTAGATATTACACTGAACTTCCTAACTGTGAGGGTGGTAAGACCCTGGCACAGAGAAGCTGTAGATGCCCCATCTCTGTAAGTGTTCAAGGCCAGGTTTGACAGGGCTCTGAGTAGCCTGGTCTAAAGGAGGGTGCCCTGTCCATGACAGGAGGGTTGGCATTAAACCCCTTCCAGTCCAAACAATTCTGTGATTTTATGGTAAACAAAATTGAGAACAAGAATTTTATAAGTTCATTGATGCTAAAGTTATATATAAAGACAAAATTTTTATGGAATCAACTCCTAAATCACCACACTGCTGTGAAAAATATTGATGTGGGAAGACTTGATTCACAGTTTTGTAATGCTGGAGAATTATTGGCATATACAAAATTCTTATTTCAATTGCTAAGTATGGTAACACAGTGGAGAAATTATAAATATTTTTTTTCTTATTTTAGTGACAAAAATACAGAAAAATGCAAAATTATTTAAGAAATAATTGTCTCAAAACTATCATGGCTGCTTTTCATGTAAATGAAAACTTTATTCACATCACTGTCTCTGTCAAAACTTGTATCTCTGTGCGGTAGTTGGCTATTGGTGAATATGTTATTATTTTGAGAATTAATGTTTGTCAGAGTATTTCAACGAGCACTGCTAAAATTATTCACTTTCAATTAAAATATGACATTAGAAAATATGGATGCAGACCAGCAATACATTCTGAACAGTTTGTAAATTATTAAAATCAAATAATTTCTTAAAATACTGCCTGTTTAGTAGCTTAAAATGTTCTTCCGAGGGGAGAAGAAATCTAAAATATGTTACCAAGAAAGAATAAATACAAATTGCTGGTACAAAAGGGACCTCACTTAAATTGCAAATGTTGTATAATCTCTTCAGAGCAGAAGCATTTATAGTAGGCTTACCTACTACTAACCATAATGGGTCTTGGATGAAAGTTGTTCTTGAGGGCTTTTGTGCCACGAATGTTAAGGAAATTACAACTCTATAGTTTACAGACTTAAAAAGTAATTTTCCAAGTCACAGTATTGATTCTAGTGTTCATCATTAGGTATGATGATTCATCCAAAAAATAAAATAAAAAAAAATAAAATTAGAATATTCCATTAATTTATACTGATTTATATTATGTGCATGTCAAGCCCCTTCCAGACATGTACAAAAGGAATTTTGCACAGAAAGCAAACTATTTTTGCCTTGTGTTTTCATTTGCATTTCATTTAATCTTGAATGACTACAGGCCAGCTTATTCAAATGTTCATGTTTTATTGAACCTGAGACCTGAGGTGGATTCACATCCAGCCCTCACCTTCTCACTGCAGGAAACAGCTACATTTGTTCCTCTGCCTCTTTTCTGTCCCCAGACTGATTCTCTTCTTGACTGAAGATTCTACTTTGGTGTCCTCTTCCCCTCCTTGGTGCTGCTTCCTTTTCTTGACCACATTAAAAATATTTATTTTGAAGAAATGGAGAAAGGGAAAAACCAGACCCTTAGGTGAGCTAGTTAATAGGAAAATCCTCTGTTATATATGTAATGAGTTCAGCTATAGCCATTGTTTTTGGGTTTTTTTTTGGTGGGTTTTTTTTTTTTTTTTTTTTTTTTTTTTTTTTTTTTTTTTTTTTTTTTTTTTTTTTTTTTTTAACCTTGAAGATGGTAGTGCTATTTGGGGAACAGAGTGTAAAAGTGAAAGAGCATGTTAGGCTTAAATGTGTAGAGAAGATATCAACAATGTTTTGTAGGCATTTTCATAATCCACCTGGGAGGTTAAGCAGTAATAGTAATTTAGCTACAGTCACAAGGTTATAACTGTCAAGATAGATTTGATGAAGGTGTAAATTATTTATCTTTCTGTCCATGGAACATGCTTATATTCTGACCATATATGGGCAATAATGTTTGGGGGATGAATATATGTATAAGGTAAAATAAGGGATAGAAATCTAGTTAAGGATTTTTGCATGCATGTGTTTGCCATATTCTTTGGTTCTCACTTATTGTATTATAAATATAAAATGTGAAGTTGAAAACTCAAAAAAGAGTTTCATAAGAAATTAAAGCAAGTGTGACTTATCACTGTTTTTTGTAGCGATAAAAGCATTTTTGAGTTTAACAGATAATGGTGATTTATAACTCATGATATTTTTCTGGATTAACTGTGTCTCTCTATAAAAAGATTGACTAATCAGACTAAACTCAGAGTAAAACCAACAAAGAAACCAAATAACCCCAAAATAATAAATGTTTGTAATTTATCCAATCTGAATTAATCTGGCATACAGCTCAATTTCTGGATACATTTTTCACTGTAATATTTTGTTCATGTTGACTCAAGGCAGAAAGGGGGGATACCAGGAGCATAGGAAAGTTGGAATCACTGCTCCTGGGTCTGATATTGAGCTTAATAATCAGTAGGATCAAGTTGAAGGAAAAGTCCTTCTCTGTTTCTGCAGTTCTCTAATGGAAAGTGCCTGATTGCAGTATAAAAATGATGCATTCACGGATGAATGGTTTGTAGGCACTGCGGTCTCAAGATCAGATACAATAATTACATCAATGAGTCCATTAGAGATTTCTTATCAACCCATCATGGCCATAGCCAACATAAACTTTTGTAAACAAAGAGAATTTTTTTGGTAATGAAAGAATCGCTCTTCTGTAACTGCCAAAACATGGACAACAGAACTCCCAAAAAACAACAACCCAAAAAACTGTAGACAAAGATTAATTTCAGCAAGAGAAATGCATCCATAATAATGTTATAAATTGGCAAGTATTTATCATAATGGAAAATCTTATAATAGATTTCACTGTTTTACCAGGTTTAATGATAATTGTGTATAGAAACAGAGTAATTACTTTAAAATTCTGCTGACAATACCAATAGAAAAAGGTTTTACTTCTTAGTTTTTCCAAAGCAAAGTTTGTTTTGGAACACAAACTGCACATCATCTGGTCATGCTGCATTTTTTTCTTGCTTTGGTACTGTAAAGGTGAACAATTAGTTTAACAACTATTGCAGCCATGTTTATTATAGTGGGATAATTCAAGCAATCTAAGTTATTCTCTTGTTTAAGTATTTGAAAATCTTAAAAGTACAAGAAAAGTGTCTTTAAGCAGCGAGACTGGTGAGGCTGTACTGCCTTTTTTACCAAAGCCCACCAAGGCCAGAGTAGTACCATGATATTGCTTTAAAGGCACTGACCTCAACTTTTTCCTCGCATCTCTGTCATCTTCCTTCTCCTGCATAGGTTGTATACATTCGTGTATGAGAATTGTCCTTTCGTAGTCAACACAGTGGGAACCTGGTCCACTCCTAGGGATTCTCTGTGTTTTGCCTTATTTTATACAGCAGAAAGAAGGAGTGAAATAAAACTGAATTCTAGACACTGTTTAGCCAAAATCTTGGGAGGTTGCGTATGAAGAACCTTTTTAGGTTCTTTCTTCTTTCACATGCTATTATTGATGTCCGAGGGACAGGCAAGAATAGACTTTTGCTACATGTTTGTTTTACAGTTGACCAATTTAATCTCACTGGTATCTGTCCCTGTCATGCAAATCCACTTTTGTGCCCTTCACACAACAAATTGGCGATACACATTCACAGGTTTATATACAGTCTTTCTAACAACATTTATTTCAACTTATAGCAAAATTGGATAAGTTGGCATTATTTTTGATCACAAAAACACTGAGTTCCTCAGCTATTGCATGCAAGCCCGCAGTTTTCAGCAGAATGCTGATATACACTAAAGAACCTGGCTCATAGCTTACACTAAATGCTGCAGTCTTGTGTCATGTAATTGGCTATTTCACAGCTAAGCAGTGTTTCATGTTGCTATCTAATTATCAAGCAAGGATATATCAAGCTCATGGCAACGTTGTGAAATACGTGCATTAAATTATATGGTAGATGAAACCCCTCAGATTAATAGTTTATACAGGAGCTGACAGGACTTCTTGCCGCTGCTGGCACTGTCACAGTGTGTGGTGAGTGCCAGCTCTCTCTTCCAGCTCTCTCTCTGGGGAAAACTCCCTGTCAAAACTCTCTCATCGAGTTGGTAGGTGCAACTCAGCCACTCACAAAGTTGTAGAGGGACTCACAGGGTTCAAGCCTCCTGTACCAGATCTGTCCCCTTGCTTCAATAGGTGCTCCCCTACAAATAAGGTCTAAGGGGGATTAGTGATCTTTTCCCTTGCATTGAATATTCTTTAGGACAAAATCTGGTCCATGAAATGAATATTGCAGAGCTCAATTATCAACACTGTTTTCCCCCCAAAGCTGTCTTTAATTGCTGTTTGGATTTTGAGTTGGTTGCTTTCAGGTCTCATTTCAAGAAATCCAGATGATACGTGTAATCTCTTATTAATGCCCTGGGAAAGCGAAATTCTCAGCTATGGTTTTCCTCATGTCTGTTTTACAGATGACTGAAACATAAATTAACTTCATTTTCTTTGCTAGTACATTTATATAGTTCTGGAATAAACCTTCCATCCCAAGAAAAGTACCCATAAGGCTTTGTCCTGCAAAGAACGTGTGTGCTTAAAAATTAACAAATATTGCAGATGCCAAGAATGTGTTCTGCCTCAGTACATTAGTCTGTTATCTTTAGCAGAAAAGCCTGAAAACTGAAGAAAAGCATGCATGCCAAGAGCTCTATTCCTTGCATATTTGCTGAAGAGAGATGTGAACTTGTTCAGAATAACTCAGGAAGATTGCACGAGTGCAGCATGAGAGACAACAGATGGCAGTCTTAACCCGTGATATTCAAAGCACAGCAGAAACATCAGTATCTCTTGCCCCTCACCCAACAAGTCACAGCTATCTTTCAGCAGTTTGTAGGTCAATGTACAAGCACATTTGAAAAGTTCATTTTGAGGATCTTTTCCTTCTACAAGCATGGCTTGATTTACATCCGCCCTACTATCCCTGTAAGTGGATATCAAGGTGAGGACTGACAGCATCAGGAAGTGGATGGTTTCCTTGCATTTAACTCAGGAGGACACTGCAGGGTTGTTGCAGCCTGACTATAGAGTATTTGGCACTGTGGACACCCAGCCCGATGAACCTTGGTCCCCACATAGATCAGCACACTGCAAACCCTCCTGGATAGGTTTGTATCCTGCACAGAAGGAGAGAGAAGCCATGCACCTTGTCACCCTTGTCCTTTGCCTGGGTAGCACTCCTCTTGAGGAGGTCACACAGGAAGGTATGCCTGTCTGCCTTCCCTCAAAAAAGCACTTATATAAACTGACCCAAATGAATTTTGCTATAGGCTATGACAACTTTCTCTGCTTTACCTCATGAAATTCTGACTAAAGGATGGGTCCCTAAGGCATTCATGGCTGAACAGTGATTTTCTTTTCCCGTTTGTATGGAGAGGAAGGCAGGGGTTTTCTTCACTTCTGAGAAATAAAATCCTGAAGGAAACTTCTCCTTCACCTGTACTTTTAAATCTTTGGCCAGATTGCTAAGGGGCTTAATTAGCTAATAAATCAATTAAATCACTGTGAGCACAAGCAGCTGCAAGCTTAATCTTCCACTGGTAGTTTGTTTTTCTATCTTTGAGCAGAGCTGTGGAGCCACTTCTACAACTTCCTTGTGCTTTCTGAAGTTTGTCCTGCAATTTAATACTGGAGCTTTTTTGTCACTAGTCAAGGATACACTGAAACACAACATATCTCATTATCACAACCAAACTCTGGAGTATGTATAGGTCCACATGATTCTTGTCAGAGATGTGTCACTGTCCTCAAATACTGATGAATCTTAGACTGGAGTCTGTGTTTTCAAACTTTGTCATAGTTGCTGGATGGAGAAAATGCTTCTAAATTGCTGAGAGACAATAAAATTCTACATCCAAAATTACAAAGTTCTTTATTATTATTTTCAGGAGTTCTTTCTAAAATACAGCCAATTGCTGAATTGCCACAGAATAATACTATCTAAGCTATCCTTGGCAAATGCAAATATCCTAGGAGAATTATCAGAGGAAAAAAGACAATTATACAAGGTTTTTAATGGTAGTTGGCCTTGCTAACCAAACCTGAGGAAAACTAAGTAAGAAAAGGGGCAAGAATAAAAAGTGATTCAGTACATTTCAGGATTTGGTTTAATTTTCCTGTGGCACTCAAATCAGTTTCAATTGTCAGGCCAAATTTGCAATTCCCTCTGTTTTGTTATAGTAATTAGCAAATTGCTTTTTGTAGACAAAAATTTATAGGTCATTCATAAAATGAATAGAAACAAATGCCTAATGAACTGGATTCTTCCTTGATTTTCCAAATATAGAGTTTGATCTTTGCTGCATCCAAGCTTGTAAGAGATTGTGCAAAAGGTCCCCATCCAAGATTTTAGACCCACTAAAATCTTGGATAATCAGTTCTCTGAATTTAATGTGAAAGGAGTCCATAACGTGATAAATTTTTCTCTCTAGGAAGTAAGTGGAAATCCATTGAGAATGCTGAGTTCAAGAAAGCAATGATGAATGCATTGAAATATAGTTTTTTACTTCCCTTTTGACAGGCTTTACAAAGTACTTGTTGAATACTTTAAATATTCTGGTACCCGAAAGCTTAAAAGTAGATGAAAGGTTATTTTGTGATAAGATTTGACAACACACAAGATTTGAGTGCTGGGTATGAGATTATGCTTACAAAAGTCTGGGGAAAAATGACTTTGTTTCTCTGGTTACTGGAACAATTCCAAAATGCAATATGCATCATATGCTGCGGGCATGACTGTACAGCCAACTCGTTACCTGTTGTCTAAACATTTTTCTCAATGTTTTTTGCAGAACACATTATTTTGCTGACTTCTGTTTCTGAAAAACAACTTTTTTTTCATTACTCTGTCATGAATTCTGTTGTAAAGATACAAAGCAACCACCACTTGCACTCATGTACTCATGTGCTGGTTTGCAGGTATTTCAGGTTTCATAAAATGCACACAGAAGAAGTAACTCATTCCAGAAATACAGCTGAGGAGGGATTACTTGATTTCAAGGCCAGGGAAAATCAGTGGCTAATGCATCTCTCTCTAAATGGTGATACCCATTGTCAGATGCAGAAAATCTGTTTATCACACTGTTGATGCTGCATCAGGAATGTATCTCTACACACTGCAGCTTTTCAGTCAGTAGATTAAACAAAAATCTCCTGGATGTCTTCATTCGACAGTTGGATTGTATGACACAAGATGGAAGCAATTTTTTTTCATTAAAATGCATCCTTAACTCTTACTATACAAACTTTGATATCATAAATTATTCCACCTGTAACCAAGTCTTCTGGAGAGCCCTGCAAAACAGATACCAAAAGACAGGAGTCACAGCAACAAACCCAAACAAAACCCCCAACACAAAGAAAAAGGAAAGAAAGGCAACAGGGAGAAGCATAAACCAACAAGAGCCAACAGAGGGAGAATGATCCCGAGACCATACGAAATTTGTGTGCTCAACAGGGTGTTTCCATAAAGTGCAGAATCTCCCTGACCCCAGAAATCATCTATTTTTATGACTTTTTGCATATCTTTAATTCTTAGGAATAAAGAGAGAGCAGGATCTGGGTAGGGCATAGAATTATTTCTGGCAATGATAGGCAACACTAATATCTTGCAAGAAAACTACATGGCAGACTGTTCTCTCTAATGACTGAACTGCTGCATAATTCTCAATAATGAAAAAACCCAACTCTAAAATCAACACTACTTTGTGAATAATTTACTAACAATTAAGAGCTAAATTAATCAGCTCTCTCTCTGTGCCCCGAATTGTTCACCCAGCTCTGACAGTTCATCTGCACATTTGTTATTAATCTCTGATTAGTTTCATAAGCATAATTCTAAATCAGAGATTTTCGTTAGCAGAAATCCAGTAATGGAGTTGCTTGAAATTTTTCGGCAAAACATTTTTATCATAGAAAATACCAGTAACTGAAAAAACCCACCAGTTTTATGCAGAAAGATGTCACATTGATAAAAAATTCATGTGGAGGTCTTCTCAGGTTCAGGACAAAATTTTTGTCCTGAGAAAGGGGGACAGGGGTGAAGTGAAAATAGGACCTGAACAATGTAGATCAGGGACTTTAGCTATGAATCTTCCACTTGTCAAAGGTACCAGCTGATCTACCACTCTGAGTGGACTACTAAATTTTAAACAGAAATTACTATTTTTGATTGACTGTGTTGCTTCTGACATTGAAAAGTAAGGATGCACTGCCTGATCATAAATTTTACGTAACCAAAAGTAAATATGTAAGTGATGGGCCAATTTGGGGGATATTGAGGCCCAATTTGTAGTTAAAACAACCAAACCCCTTTGACTATCCCTGAAAGTGTTGCCGAAATCATCTTATCAATACCACATTGCTAATCAAAATGAAAACTTCATTATCCAAAATAAAGACTTAGTTGATTCCACTTATAGGTAATAGGAAGTAGATGCATTTATATATTTTTCAGGCATTTTCAAACATGTAATATTCTTTTTCAAAACTAGCAAGTTGCTATAGCTACTGAGAATTTCCCGAAGATGTGTGGGTTTTATGACTACTGGACTCCTCCACACCCTTATCTCACCAGAAAGTACTTGGTATTATGAGCTACACCTACCCTGAAAAACAGGAAAAAATATGAGCTGGATGAGAGCATGGTCTGCAGCACTTTGTTTATGAGAACGTCCTTCTAGCAAGCTCCTGTATAGCAGCATGAAAATGGAAATAACATTTCTTTTCTGTCCTTGAGACATAGATCAAACAATATTGTCAGAAGAGAGGTTTCTCTGTCAAACATTCCTTTGATCCCACTGGAGATCGCGCTGCTGCGCTTGTGTATCCTTCGGATCAGAGAATGTGCCTCACTGTGTTTTGTTAAACTGCTCTGTCTATAGGCTTTGGTGTTGCAACCATGGCATTTATTAACAGCACTGTACAAGGAGAAGGTGAGGTTGTTACTGCACTGTTCCAACAGGTTTTGTGTTGTTTTTCTGAGCTTTTTTGGGTGTGTTCTTCTATTTTTTTGTTTATCTCAAAGATCAAATCTAGTTATTGTGAAATCTTCAGGACCTAGTTCTGTTTATGGTAGTAAAGCACCTTTTTTTTTCACCTTGAATGAGGAGAAGACCTGTTGTATTACTGAGAAATTATTGCTCAGAAGGGGCAGAAAGATTTCCATTCCTTTCAGTAACAGGAACTATATAAATATGTCTTGAAGCAACTTAGACAGACTGATAAAAGTGCATTATTCACAAATCTAAAATGCATACATTTTTTAATTTGACCAGAGTCATGCAATTTCTATTTATTTTTTGCCATGTTGCTACTAACACAAACAAATAAGTGTGACAAACTAATAATATACATTGGTGCTACTGATGGGATCGTATAGCTAGAGCTAAAGCATTATTGTCTGTTAAGCAAACTAAACCAGCAATTTTAGTGGTAAACTAAACTGCTTGAGCTTCAAGACTTCAGTTAATGTGCAGCAGAAGTTTGCTGATTCACCAGCACAGGCTGGGGGCCATTCTGATGGAAAGCAGCTTAGCAGAGAAGGACCTGGGGGTGCTGATGTACAGCAAGCTGTCCATGAACCAACCACATGTCTTTGTAGCCAAGAAGGCCAAAGAGATCCTGGGGTTCATTAAGAAGAGCATTGCCAGAAGGTCACAGAGCTGATTCTGCCCCTCTACTCAGCCCTAGTGAGGCACATCTGGAGTGCTCTGTCCAGTTCTGGGCTCCTCAGCACAAGAGAGATATGGAGCTCCTGGTGTGCGTCCAGTGAAGGGCTACAAATACAATCAAGGGACTGGAACATGTCTTATGAGGAAAGGCTGTGGGACCAGGGCCTGTTCAGCCCCGAGAAGAGATGGCTGAGAAGGGACCTCATCCATGTCTGTCAGTATTTGCAGGGAGGTGTCAGGGGATGGACCAGGCTCTGCTCGGTGGTGCTGAGCAATGGGATAAGAGGCAATGGGCACGAATTGATGCACAAGGATTTATGCATTCCACTTGAGCTTCTTTGCAGTTCAGGTGACCAAGAACTGGAACAGATTGTTCACTGAGGCTGTGGAGTCTCCCTCACTGCAGATATTCCAGAACTATCTGGACACCATCCCATGTGATGTGCTCTGGGAGGACCCTGCTCGTGCAGGGAGGTTGGACCATAATGACTCACTGTGGCCCCTTCCAACCTGACCCATTCTGTGACAAGGGATGTTTCCAGCAAGCATATAATACTGCTGTGTGTATATTTATGCCTCTTTTGTAACTATTGTAGATGGGTGGTGTTGGTGAGTGGTTGCATATGGATGGTACATAAGCTGTGCTGATCCTGGTGATCCCAACCGAGATGGCAGGCAGAGGGTGTGTGCAATTCTCTCCCTGAAGTCTTGCTGACCTCTTGTTGATCCCTCTGCTGGCTGGTAGGAGCTGTGACAGCCCGGTAGTTTGCTGTGCAGGCACCACCTTTGAGCTTATGCAACTGTAGGGTGTATAGGGCACACTTATCCCACTTGAGGATGTTGAATTTTTTACAGTACGCTTATGGTTTCCAAAGATTCTCAATATATGTTATAACTATGAAGGAATATGGCTGCCTTTTGCCAGTGTAATGTGCAGCTGAAATGACTTTTGAGATATTTGCTACTTTAAGGGTTGTAGATTCCTAAATGTGAATTTTTCAAGTCTGGAAATCACACATAATGTAATTACCTGAATCATAGCAGTCTCTTCAACGACATCTGCCCAATTCTACTTGTCAGATGTTTTAATGAAACAACAAAGCAGTAAGGACAAAGAGCATTTCTTTGTCTTGTAACAGTGACAAAACAAAAATCTACTTCAATTTGTAACTCAGACTGTGTTTTTTCTCTTGGACAAGAGCTGACAACCAAAATTAGATTAGGCTGTAATGCAGATGTATCAGTAGAGTGACTCCAAGGAAGTCTATAGGTTTTCTCTGGCATGCCAGGATTTCTGTAGTGATAACATTTCCCAGCTCTGTAGCTCAGACTGTGTAGCTGGCTGGAGGATGTTCCTCACTAGTGGATGCTGCAAGAACACTGGCTGACAGCATTGCACTCTGACAGTGGTGCTTTTGCTTATTACCCCTTCCAGTGTAATAGTACTCTACTTTTCCAGAGATAAATGTTTTTTCCAGAGACAATATTGGGGCTTATTTTTATTCCTAAGGAAGGAAGTAACTTCTTTTTAGAGAAAAAGAAGTATAATTCAGCTTAACTAATTTAATATTTATTTTAAAGTTCTTGTCACATTTTTGACCAATGATTCTGTCACTGGGCTTATGAAACTAAACTACTGTTTCAAACTGCTTTCCAAAACAGGATAATGTAATTTTTTTTCTTAGTTATTGGAGTGAGATATTATTTGCTGCATCAAGGCTCACCAATTCATTGAATATTTAATTCTTCTCTCGTTTGACTTCAAACTTGGAGAAAACAGTGTTAACTACTATTGCTACAAGGGCCTGCAGATCTGATCTAGTGTTTTAAATACATCTCTTCTCTGAAAATATTTGTAATCTTTTGGAAAAAAAAAATTGTCTGCTAGAATGACTGTATTTATTTGCAGTAATGATTTCCTTGAAACTGGGGCTTTACTGAGTAATTCTAGCTACAGCTCTCGACCACCCTGTATAAGCAACAACTGTTGTGAAGAATGTTATTTTCTGTGTCTAAGAGGTTACAGATAGAGACTGAGCTCCATTTGGAGATCAACAGAGAAGCCCACTGTGATTTAGTCTGTGCTAAATCATCCTGGAAGGTGCATCCTTAACCACCTTTGCTATCGAAACAAACCACAAGTGCCAACAGGCAACAGAACTCCTCAGCTTGAGCCAGCTCAAGCCACTGCCAAAATAGTGTTTTATAGGCAGAAATCTGTGTCCTTTACATGTGCCAAACAAGAATGAGGGGCCCTGTGGCTCTTCACAGACAGGCTCGTGCCTGCTGCTCTCAGAGTGTCAGCATTAGGGGTATGAGTGGGCACAGATGGGCATTATGGACAGGCAGTGATGAGAAAGGATTTCAGAACCTGGGGTTGGCCAGAAGAGTTGTTAACTCACAAATGGGAATCATGGGAGAAGAAAGAAAAAGAGGTCTTCAGAAGGAGGAGTGGTCTGTGAGAGGGAAGAAAATTAAATTTTCATCCTAAGCCTGTAGGAGAGTCTCATCTCTCTCCAAAGTTTTGTGTTCTCCCAGACTAGCTGCTGTCTCAGCTGTAATAGTCCCCACCCCACTCAGTAGAAATCTGAGTTCAGTCTTACTGTCTTGGTGTGTTCCACAGCTAGAGCTAAGTTTTGTTTTCACAGTTCACAAACCTTGAACTGACTCTGAATATGACTTTCAAGGAATTGTATCAACAAACCTTGTTCAATTTTGGTATTGCCATCAGTAAACTCACTTTGTTTAAAACTAATCTTTTAAAGTAATATTTAAGTTAGATTTGCTGATTGTTTAGACTATTATTGAAGTCATCATATCTATATTTGTGCATATTCATATTTGTACAAACAGAGAGCTTTATCTTCAAACAAGGATGCCCATAGTCCCTGTTGTAAGGTTTTGTAGGTCACTGGAAAGCTTTTCATTGAGTCCCTGCAAACACAGTCAGTATCTACAGAGCTTTCATATCAAATAAGAAACTGGATAGCATATCTTTTATAAATGTAAACATATTTTGTTTCCTATGTACTTGTTGAAATATGGAGGGGAGGTATATTAGTCTTCCATCGCAAACTGAGTTTCATGACACCGGTCATCCTCACTCTTAATAATAACTTTTTAACAAAGTTATTTTAAAATCCAATCCAGGCATCTGTTGTTTGTTTATTTTAGTCTAAATATGATAACATATTATTTGAAATTGTTAGTAAAAAAATTATTTTTCTTGTAATTTTTTTTTAACCATTGTAATTGTTTTTGCAGGTTGGTTCTCATACCATAAGAAAAATTCTAATTTTTTGTGTAGCAGTGGGAAAATACTTTAGAATCACATGAAACTGGAAAATATGTCATATCTCCTCCATCAGTTATTCAAATAACTACAGATAGTCCCTAGTTACTAACATAGACTTTCTCATTTGCATGTAAAAAGAGCACATAATCCAGTTAGCAACCAGATTGCTTTCTTAAACACTGTGACATTTAGTCTATTTGATGCTGCATTAGCCCCTTCAGAAATAAATTTACCATATGAAACTAATCACTTTAAAGGTTTAGCCACTGAGATTTTCATGTCCCTTGCTTTAATTGCTTATTTAGTTTATCTTGGAGTGCTTATCATGCTCACATATGGGCCTCTCAGCTAGTAAATGTGACAGTAATCCAGCTGTCTGAGAAGTGGGTATTGGATGTTAGAATTTAAACACTAGATCATATTTAACCAGCTCTCTTATAATCTTAGTCAATATGGACCTTACTGTGACTTGCTAAATCAGAAATGCATTAATGATGGTACTTAAAACATACAACATAATCAGAAAATGCAACCAGTTGGGGTGATTTTCTGTTCTTAAGTTCTTATAGGACTAAGTGGACAGAATCTGACTGAAGCTCAATTTGGCACCTCGGTCACCACGACCAGTTTTGCAGTCAGCTGCTTTGTGCCACCTGCTGGTCTCCTCACTTTCCTCTACAGTAACATTATACAATAGTGGTTTTCTCATGGTGACAGCAATTCTGTGCCTCTAAAATGTTTAGTATTAATTTGGGCAGCCTTTATTACTTCTTAATCTAAGGTTACATATATGTGTTGATGCTATTAAATGTCATTCATGAGACTGAAAAGCAGGGGTGAGAAACACTGAATAAAACTTTTAATCAATTGTGTATTTTATCTGATGGTGAAGAAAACTTTGTGGTCCTTATATCTTGACAAATGTCTTTTGGGAATGACTGCTTTATTGGACATGCCATAAGCTGGTTGGAGGACAGACTTTATTGTAGTTAATTCCTGTTTGTACAGGGACAAGAACATGGAAGTGTTGGTCCTTAATAGGGGCTCAAATATTACTACTGTCATAGAAATATTTTGTGGCAATTTATTGACCTTAAAATTATTCTATTTATGAAATTATTTGTTCCCAGGCTTGAATATTGAAAACTATAGACAACTCATTCTTGGGTGAGATGGAAGATACTTATTCATTAATTATAAAGTGATACACTTGTCTACATACTTTGGGATTTAACCTTTGAAGCAGCTTTGGGGATTTTTTTTCTGAAAATAAGTAAAAAACACCAGTATTTTTTGCTGTGCTACACTATCTAGAAGGATGTGGGAAACTGATTGTTAGCGATGTTTTTTGACCAATTCTGTCAATTTTATTTTTATTATGACTATGGCTTCAACCCATTAAAAAATGTTACTGAGAGTGGGATATCACATGCACATTACCTAATCACTAATTCCTACATATTGCAAAATTTTATGAGTTAAAAGTTTGGTCTATATCTACAGTTCAGATTCTTTATTTGTTCTCAAGTAGAAAAGTTCTGAAATTCCTACATTGTCTTGGCTCAAACCATCTTGTTGTAGTTTCTCATGCTTTCTGACAGTTACTTTAATCTGAAAATGCACTCTAAAGCAGTTTTTCTGATTACATTTTTTCCACAAGGGTAGACAGGAAATTTATTTCAGAATAATATTCTGTATATAAGAATTGTAAATAATCAAGAATCTCTTATTTAACACTCTCTTGGATTTCCTGACTGAAAGTAAATGTTTCTTGTTGTTAAACATAGCCTTCTCTCTTCCTTGTCCTCTTTAATTTGCTTTCTTTTGAAATAGAGGAGTACTTTGAAGGAAGTTAGAAAACACAAGTTCAACTTCTGCTTCTTTGACTGTGAGAAGACATTTTCTCACACTTTTGTTGTAGTTTTTCCAAACAGAATCAAGATTAATGTTGTGTCTTCCCTTTCTGAGGAAGACAGAGTATCTTATACTGCAAAGACTAAGTGAATGAGTTTCCTGTACCCGACTTTCTGTCTCTTTTCTTTATCTTTCTGTGGATTTCCACAATTTCTGTCAAAACTTTTTAGTTTTACTTCCTTCTAAGATGAGAAACTTTGGCTCCCCAGTGTTTCTGTCCTGGAAACAACAGTTTTCACTGCTCAACAAATTGCTCAAAAATTCCATATTTATGTCATAAAAATGAAAGTCATCAAGAACGGCAAAACTCCCACAGCCATATCAAACCATTGAAAAGACTTGCCAGTTTTCCTCATGAGGGCTTTATCCACAGATTTTCTTGGCAAAGCTAACTGGCATTTGTTGAACTGATTCAAGCTCAATTGCACCTACATTCATAATTATTCTGTTTTATAATATGCCTGACTCTTAATATTAAAATATATATTTAGAATAACCCTCAGTAAATTGTAATTTCAATAAGATCTTCAAGACTCTAAGACTTGGAAAACCAGTTCTGAATCTAACCAGTTCAGAAAGTATGTATATTACAAGAGGAAAGGTTCTGTTTACACACTGGTTCTTTGTTTGGTTAAATTGGTTAAATTTTTTAAAGAAAAGTCTTCTATGAAGGATTATTTCTCATTTTTATTTCCATTTTTAATCTATTAACAATATAGCCTCAAATGAAAATTGGACACCACACCTAAACACAATGATGCATTTATAATCTGATTTGATTCTTCTGTACTTTGGTTCCTGATCTGTAAAGAGACTCTTATTGCTTCTGTCCTCAGAAGAATATTGTGAATATAAATTCATGAGCACTAAGAAGTGTTCATGAAGGAGATAAGGAATTTACAAATGGATAGTGTGAAGGATGCAGATGAAAAGAAAAGCTTCAGAAGTGATGAAATTAGTACTTGATATATAATAGCAGCTTTCTACAGAATGACCAGAACACACTTTCCAATCTAAAAGATAAGCAGAGCAGGCAACTGTTAATATACGGTTATGATGACTTTAATTCTTTATTTCAAGTTAAGGGCATATCAGACATTTTTATCCCACAGGTAAGGCAAATTTTAAGTGTTAAGTGCTTGTAACATTAAAGCTTTAATAGGATTTGACTTGATGGATAACAGGAAGGTTACACAAGATCAACCATCCTCTTATATGACTATTGTTATTAAAAAGAACACAGAATTTATGTTAGAGTGTTTTTTTAGATTTTCCAGTTACCAGAGCAGAACAAACCATTTTCTGTAGGTTACAAATGAAAACTATTTATCTTCTTCCTTGAATCTAAACCATATTTCACAGAATGTGAGACCCAGATGGGGAGATCCTTCTAATAAGATGTTCTTGGGACTTGTTCTGTATTAGTAACAAACAAACAAACAAACAAACAAACAAAAACCACCTAGAAAAATAAAGAGAAGAGGAAGGGGAGTTACAAAAATAATTAGTCATGTAAGAGAGATAGAAAATAACAATTCTATGTTTTACAACTAGCAAAAATTATATAGAATGAGGGCTAACTGGCAAAACACCACTGTGCTACAGGGAATGCAACAAAAATGAATTCTAGGAGATTGGAATTCACATTTTTAAAATGCAGTCCCTTTTTTCTCTCCTATATTTATTGGTGTGTATATAAATGCTGGTAAAATATTACTTCATTTAAAGATAAATCTGCAATGAAGCAAGTGGTAAGTACAGACTAAAAAGTGAGAAGATCTGGGAGAAATATGTGAGGCTAGAAAATTAACAATATCTTAGAAGCTTCATAGCTCTGCAAGAGAGAGAGGAGGTCAAATGCTTCTAGTGAATAAAACAAAGAAAATATGCAAGTACTGTAAAAAAAGAATAGTATTGGAGGACAGGGAGGGGAGGAGGTGGTAGAAGAGCTTGAAGAAGCTTATCCACTTTGGCAACCACAAAAAAGGTAAAATTTCCCAGGCTATATCCCATCATCCCATGGAATATAACTTAATACCTGTCTTTTACCACCTTCAGTGCCAATTTTATGAGCAGTGTACCAAAGCTGCCCAGGCAAAGGGGATTTGCTTCCCCTGCTGTTTCACACTGTGGCCACTATTATCAGCTTTGGGATCTGTGGGTCATGGACCTGCAGCTGCTTTTCGATTTGCTAGAGGTTGCATTTATATCTGGAGGTCTCTGAATAGCACAGTCCCCCTTTCCCCAGTGGTTCCTCAAATTCTGTTCCAAATGCAGACATGAGGTTTTCGTTCTCCAAACACAGGTGCCCAGCTGCACCTCACAAAAGCTGATTAACATGGTGATTGACCTACTAGGCAAAGTTCAGGTGTTCATTTGTGTATATTGAAATCAAGCCTTCGAGTGGGAAAAAAAGTTAATTGAGCAGAATTTGTAACCCCTCATAGTGCCTGGGGAAGGAATTGCAGCAATAAAAGTGCTGGTGAGTGTTATTTTTAATTCATGTGTCAAAGGGCTGAGTCTCTGAAACATATTACAGTATAGATGTTTTCTTATTCTGTCTGAGTTCAGCTGCGTTTTAATGCAGACAAGATTTCATTCAGGTGGTTTGGTGCAAAGAATTTAAACAAATTCAGGGCGCTGGGAAGAGGGAGAGCATAGTTGTTAAACACAGGATTTGGAGTCAGGAGAGCTGACTTGTGTGCATAACTCATAATTTATTTTCTATACATGACTTCCCTTGCCTCTGCTTTCCTTCGATATAAAAATTAAGTAGTGCTTCAAACTCCTTGGCTTGACACATACCGGTGTAATCAGCCTGTGTCTGAGTTTCTTCATTATTACATGTGCAGTCCTAAGCATGAATAATAACTTAATACTTGTAACAAGTCAGGTGTCCATGGCTGTATTTTGAAAACTACTGATTTTGGTCCTGATTTTTGAGTCTAAGAATAGCCATATAAAAACCTACAGGTGGGATTCTCTGATTTGCTTTTTTATAACTGACTGTCATTTGTGTACGTGTAAGTTAGTGACAATCACAGTTATTCAGACATGAGCTTTAAAATTAATTCCATCCACCAACTGTGCTAATACTTCAGATACTTATAGCTTTAATGCTCTCTGGCAGGAAGGAGATGGTTCATATAGAGAGTTGATTGCTACAAACAAAAAGCACTTTTCCCCAGACTGCCTGCATTAATTCAGTGTAGTTTTCAATAGTAAAAAACAAACAGAAGCAAGATTTTTGAGATAACAGGTTTTTTGGGACTTATGGGCATTACCAATGCTCAAAAGAAGGAGGAAAAAATTCAATACTCAATGCAAAACAGAAAAGAAGCAATAAAGCAGTTGCCTGGAAGCTGTGTAAGACTAGTCCCTTGATTATCTAAATAGGGTAAAAGACACGTTATCCATACTTCTCTGCAGCTTCATTGCAATTGTCTGTATTCTAATGCCTGATTAAAGAGAAAAACAACATTGTTTTCCATTCTTATCTGCTCTTTATTTTTCTCTTAATCTGTTGCCTTCAAGGCTGTGTTGGTAAGCCTGCTGATCTGACTTTAATTCCCAACAGACTACACTCCATATAATTAAAAAAATGAAAACATATTACATGCTTGATATAGTTACCAAAACAGAGGAGGCTGTAATGTCAATGTTGGATGTCCCATCAGATGCATCTTTTACTTTGAGTCTTCATGGAGAGGTTATGAAGTCCCTCAGCCTTCATTTACTTCTGGTTCACCTATGGAACTCCAGCTCTTCTTTGCACCTAGGCATGAAAGCTGCATCTGTGGAGAGGAGTATCCTGGGAGTTGTGGATCTCACCCTGGGGCAGCTCATTGCACCTTTGTTGTCTTTGAGCTTGTTATGTGAAGAATTTTACCAGTTACGGTTACACAGCGCTGCAAGTACAACTTTCATGGAAGACACTCCAATTTATCCATGAAAATGGCTTTACTCAGTTTAATTGAAACACCTTTTCATGTAACATGGATGAACTGATAAATGCACTTCTGAAATAATCTGTAAGAGTGATGCAGTGCCTTTCTCAGCAAAGTCTGTTAGATATGTTAGTTAAGTGTGTCAGTTTGCATTCCCACCTTGGGATTCATTTAGCACCACCCTACTGTACACAAGGCTTGAGGTATTTTTATAAATGAATGTTAGCAATAACACTCAAGACATGCAGCCTCCTAATTTTACATTGTATTTTATTGTTTCTATATTCTGCAAACCCTGTTTTACAACTTAAACTAACAAGTCTTTAATTTATGATTTGAACTGTCAAATATAGTGTTAAAAATATTTCCCTCCTTATGTTCAATGCCAAATACAGGTAATATTTTTGAAGAAAATATATTTGTAGCTACAACATCTAGCAACACCATGAAGGTTATTAAGGACCTTGTCTCTCCATTAATAGTGATTTCAGATTTACCAGGGTGACTAAGACCTTGCTTAGTCCTTTCAGTCTTCAGTGGTCCAGAAAGAGTTAGCCACAAATCTTTTTCCTTTGCAGTGCAGTGTTTTAGGCCTAATCTGATGAAAAATACTGTTACTATCCAGTCTGACACAGGACAAAAACCACACTGTTATCAAGATGGCAGTTACTTGAGTAATCAGTTTGCAAATGAGGATCAAATCCTTGAGCTAGGTGTATCAATGAATTCCACAAAGAGAAAATCTTTGTAAAAAATGTAACAATTATTCTGGTAAAACCTATATCCTTCATTTAAACATGTAACTGTGCTATATTTCCCTGTCAAAGTTGCTACAAATAAATCCTCCGTGCAAATAGTACTTGGAGAAAGCCACTGCTTGAGATGAGTGGTGAGGCACTGGAACATGTTGCCCACAGAAACTGTGGATGCCCCATCCCTGGAAGTGTCTGAGGCCAGATTGGACAGGCTTTGGAGCAACGTGGTCTAATGCAAGGTGTCCCTGCCCATGGCGGGGGCACTGGAACTAGGTGATCTTTAAGGTCCCTTCCAATCCAACCCATTCTATGATTCTCTGATTCTTTGACATAAATAAAAAGAGTTCTCTGCAAACCAAGGAAAACACCTTTTATAAACCAAGTTTATATTCAAATTTTCCCCCTCTTTTGATAGTTTCATCTAAATTGTTATCATAGAAGTTCAGAAGTTCAATTCTGAGTGCTCCAGCACTCAGATTTTTCATGTTAATGTTCAAAAAATTGTTGTGGCAAACCTTATGCATTTGAATAGACTTACTAGCTCAAATAAATATGATGATTGTAGGCAAATAAGACTTATGGAAGAGATGAGCAGCTGGTGAAAATATGTTGGTTTCCTCTGAGTACTTAGTGTCTATTAGAAGACAGGAAGGTAATGCCAGAAGAAAAGAAAGAGGGAAATATCATTGTTTTTAGTAGCTGAGGGATATAGTATATTGAAAACCAGATTTATCTTTTCCTAGTTGTACCTGACCACTGCTAAAACATCAGTTGTATTTTCTGTCTGTTATCTCTGTCTGTTTGTACCTATTTTTGTTTGTTTTCTTATTATACTGTGCCCTCCTTAGAGTTTATATAGACAGCAAGAAATTTACATTGTCTGGTTATTCACAGGCTTTGCATTTAAGTGGACTCTCATTTTATCATCATTTCTTTATTACTGGAGCTGAGTGTAATGCGTCTCACTCTGAAGAATTAATATGTTTCATTGGGGTACAAAAATAATTTTTGTAGAGTTCAGTGAACTTGGTGGAGTTTAACAAAGTTTAATGTGATTTGCCAAGGTTCAGTAAGTTTGATGGCAAGGTTCACCTTATTAATTACTGTGTGGGTGATTCACACAAAGACTGGAGGTGCGAGGGGTAAGGAAGACCACTGAGTCATGAGGTTCAGAGTGGACCTCCTTGATTCCTAAATTCCCTATGGAGCCTAGGTGACTCTTAGTCTCTGACTTGGACAATGGTTTATGTCTAATAGAATTATCCCTAAAAAGTTTATAATAATTAATATTGAGCATCTACATGAATTAGTAATAGTTCATTAGTGTTAATTAGCAAGTTATCAATCACTTATTGAGGATCTGTCATGAGCAAAGGATTTCTTCACCCCAGGCAAGGAAGGATTTCTTTGTCTCAGGTAAGTGCTTTCAGACCTTGAGAGGAGTCTCTGCTCAAGGGGAGAATTTCCAGCTTCAGTTTAGGGAGATCTCAAATTAGGGCTATCCTGATCATAACATTTATTTATTGAAGTAGGTGGTTGCTAGTCAATAGTATAGACAAGACAGATTTCTTTGGTTTATCTTGTCCTATACTTTGGTTATCTTACTTCAAAATAACTTTTTAAAATGCTTTTCTGAGGTGCTTTCAGTACCTTGTACAGGAGCCAGGAGCTTTTCTGCTCACAGAGTCACCACAGGACATGAGAACTGTAGCTGTTTAGTCGGCCTGAAACAAAGTATGACCTGGGATCAAGTGTACCCACCACATTTACTTGTCATTTTCATAGCTGTTCAGCATTGGTGTGTTTGGTTTTGGTTTTGTTTGTTTGTTTTGGGGTTTTTTTGTTTGTTTTTTGTTTGTTTGGTTGTTTTTTCTTAATTTGATCACAACACTTTCAACTGTGGTCAGTTAAACTGTTATTAATGCATTCATTAGTCCAATTTCCAAATGACTAAAAATGTTTAACGTGTGGTATCTGATGACCATGTTGCATCCCCATCATGTTTTATCACAGTCTGAAATGTTTATATAGTACAGCTATTGTTTGCAACAAAAAATCTAATCAGTTGTAGTATTTGCATTCACAGTCCTTTTTAAAACATGTATAACTTCATTACTAACAAAACAGAATATTCTTCATAGGGTGTAAAGGGCAAGGTTTTGGTAGTGGAGAGGGTTCATTCAAATCACTGGTTTGGTGAGGTGTTACGTGATGTGCAACATAATGTTACACAGCCACTTTTGCTTTGGCATTTTCAAGTTTTGAAGGACTTTCATTATAACCATGTTTATTCACCTATGTTCTCCTTCTACATTCACAGCTCTGTCTCACGATATTTTTCCCTCAAGAAAAAGTAATCACTGCGATTGAATGATACAAGACGCTTTTACTGAGGGAGACCATTTTTCTTCGTCTGGTTTAAAAATAAAAGGAGTCCATGCTATGTAATCATAGGAAAGTTGCATGTAGTAAGCTCAAGCACCGAACACAATACATTCTAATCAGTTCTACTGGCCCCTTTTGAAAAGCTGCTCATGATGTCTGTAAATACCAAGTGGCTGAAAATAAATTACAGCTATGCTATCTCACCGAGATAAAACACAGAACAAAGAGGCTCTTAAATGCAGAAGCAAAACTGAGATTGCTATGTGGGTTGTTTACAATGTATTTTTATCTTAAAGATCTTACAGAAGTTTAAGATCAGAGAAAAAATCCATTTTCTTTCAGAGACCTTCATGAAGTGGTCAAGTATCAGACATTCACAGGTGTACAGATTTTCTGTTCACATTGCCAAAGAATTCATCTGTTTTTACTTAAGGTCAAAGGCATTATTTGTTTGTTACCCTCAGAAAGCATCTATGAATGATTACTGCTACATGTGGAATGCTGAGGAATATATGTGTATTTCACAATCTTTACATATCTCAAACTCAAGTAACTTTTTAATATCACTATGAGAATAAGAAATATGTTCCTCTCAATTTCTAATCAACTCAAGAGATTATGTACCAAGCATAAAATTTTAAAAATATATTCATAACTTTCATGAATGCTCATAACTGTAACAGGTGTTGCAGTGGAGCTTCTAGACCTTTGATTAAAATTCCATCCTGCATGAGAAAATTAAAACCCTCCAAAACAAATCACTTAGTCTGTTTTAGAGTAGGGAAATTTTTTCCTGGGAAATCAGAATTTTCCTTAGGCAATAAAGAAAAAAGATTGATGGGGAGGAGAGAGTGTATGGGGGTGGAGAATCTGAAAAAAAATTTGTTATA
>NW_020956284.1:337880-342172 GCF_003031625.1 Empidonax traillii | reverse complement strand
ATTAAAATTCCATCCTGCATGAGAAAATTAAAACCCTCCAAAACAAATCACTTAGTCTGTTTTAGAGTAGGGAAATTTTTTCCTGGGAAATCAGAATTTTCCTTAGGCAATAAAGAAAAAAGATTGATGGGGAGGAGAGAGTGTATGGGGGTGGAGAATCTGAAAAAAAATTTGTTATAGTAGAGTGGTCCAAAGAAAGTTACTTGTCTTTTTCTCTCTCTGGACATTTGCTTATGACAAAGCAAGAAGTGAGTAAAGAATGCAAATCTAAACACCCCCAAAATCTCAAATATATTTTATTTTGAAAATTATAAATTAATATAACATATATTCATAATATGCAAACATTCCTAGCATTTTCTATGCATATTTGCCTTTGTAAAAGTGAGGGCTTGTATTTTCTTTTCAAGATCAATTGACAGGAAATAGTATTAAGATGTCTTCCTCCTCATATGGAAGTCTAGAAGAATACAAATTAATCCCTGTAAAAGTTGTTCATAACTTCCTGGTAAACTGTGAATGTGAAACATGGATTAAGAATTACCTGTTGCTCTTTCCAGGAGTTCTGTCTTGAGTTCCTCAGACGAAATTGCCACTTTAGGTGTCTTACGTGTTTTTGTCCCTCACAATCAGATTGTACAAATTCTAAAGGGGACTTTGTAATCTAAAGTGTCCTTAAATATTCTCTCTAGAAGAAAATAATCCTCAAATTTATAGTAGTACTCAGATGCAGACTGAGTTCTATCTTACCTGTTTTTAATCACTGATAAAGTTTTGGTCTTTTTCTATGTTGTTTTAAAGAACATGCACACCAAGGACAAAATTCCTCAAAGTTATATGAAGAAGCTAAAATATATGGTGAATTTACCTATAGGACTATTGGAAACAAATTTCATATCGTGTGTTGATGTCCTCCCCAAAACTGAAGAAATAAAACTAATCTTTTAAATAGCCTTTGGTAGAAAGTTTTAACACTAAGCAAGAATCTTACATTATTACAGAGGATGGAAAACAGAGGGGCATGTAAAGGAAAATATACAACAATTATTTCAAAATGAATGATGAAAATATTGGAATTTATCAAGATGCTTTGAACTACATCAAAAAGAAAGCCCATTTGTTTTGGTATATTATAGCAATTTTCTTTGTAACTCTATTTGGCCTATCAAACCCAGTCATATACATATATTAATACACTGCTCATATAACTCTCAGAAAGAGAAAGGAACATAATCTAATTTCTGCCTGGAATAAAAATCCCTAATAACTGTCATTTTCTGATCATGTAAGCTGTATTTTGTTCTTTCTGTATTTTACTTATTCTGTCAAGGGAATACATATATATTTCAAACTTTCCTTAAATCTAAAAAAGCAGGTATTATGAGATGATATACCATAGTTCCTTAATTGCTATGTTCCCAGCTTCATTAAAATATGTATTCAATATTAAAAAATAATTTCTAGTAAATTCTTGATAGGCATCCACAATGTTGCACTGAATCTTGTCACATTTTTTTCTACTAAATAAAAACAAGAACAAAACCAAAAACACTATAAAGACAATGATTCCCTTGCATGTTATTTCATATACCTAATAAGATAGGTAAAGCTGGGGGGGTCACTTATCTTTCAGAAGGTCACAAGTGTCTTTTCATACAGAGGATGATCAATAACTTTTTTTTTAATGGATATTTGGGCAGGGCTCTCATTTTGGATAATAATAGCAGTGAAATCAATTTTTCAGTTTTACACCTCCAAGAAGTTAAGCAAATATATGTGCTTAGCTATGAAGGGGTGTGAAATCATTTACACTGTTATAATTCTCTTTTTTGTGTGGTTTAACTTTAGCTGTTTTTCCTTGTAATGTACACTTGCTTGCAGAAGCATAAAGATTATCTTCAACACATTTAAGCAGCTGAAATATATAATGAAATTGAAGACAAATTTTTTTTTTCATTGTTGCACTAAAATTGAGAAAAAAATTCTTAAAAATAAGATTTAATTATACCTAATGTTTTCAGGATATATTTCTACTTTTATTACATTATTTAGTTGTTAAGTGGACAGAAAATGTGAAGAATGTGAATCCTTTCAAAGCCACTTCTGGAATACGGCTTCTGTGAAATTACTAATGGCAATGACAGAACCAGAAAGAGTAGAATAGGAAGGTGCAAAAAGTTTTTAACTTCCTTTTTGTCCTGCTTGGTTAATTGGTTACCCACTTCACATAAAGAAACATTAGGGTTTGACCATGACTATTGCACAAAAAGCATGTAAAGCTTTGCTTGGGCTTTGTTTCCCTACCCTAAATGAGGGGAAACAAGGATTTCTTAACATTTCCAATCACAGAAAAGATTCAGAACAGCTTCTGTTAAAATGTTGTGTTTAATCTCCTGAATTGCACAAATAAGCCCATTAGCACTGAAAAAACCATGTTTGGTTCTTTACTTTTACAAGCATTACCAAATAAATGTTCCAGTGTTCTGAGTACAGAGAGGTATTTTCTTAAAAAGAAATAGCAAGTAAATTTGTGTAAGTAATTTTGTAAGTTTGTGAATTTGTAAAATAATTCCTTTAAGGATATGTAGCTAATCAAGGGCCTGGATGAATCTGAGGATCCCCTGCTCTGTTTGTATTTTCGCAGTTTCTCCATAGATAAGTTGGACAATATATTCAGGTTGCAAATAAGTTTAGGAAAGTTTATTTTCACTGAAGTCAGCCACCAGAAATACTGTAACTACATCTTCATTTTATATAAAAATACTCTTTCCTTCAATTGTAGGTCACACTTGTTACGAAACATGAATAGCCTCTAAGAAAGAAATAATGTATTTGAAAATATGAATGTGATTTGAGGTTTCTTTCAAATGCTAAAGGCAGAAGAAGGGGAGATTGCTGTTCTTAAGGAAAATGAATGATGAAGAAAGCTTTGCTATTTAGAGAAATTTCCTGTTTAGAGAACAAAATTGTTCCCTGTGAAACTATACTATTCAGAAGAAATGAAATGAAATATACAAGTATTTTAGTTTTTTTAATCTTGGAGAATATCTGTGACAGGTGTTGTTAAATTGTAGCGTACATGGAAGTGTATCATTTTATATAATACATGATATTTTATTCCAAAGCAGTAACCTCAAACTAATCTTCTGTAACCATTCATTAATAGTTCATTTCCATCAAAGCTGAACTTGTTGGATTTCATCTTATATTGCTATTTCTATTCTCTGGCTAGTGGAGTCTATAAATTCTATTTGAGACACTACAATATGAAGGAAACTTTGGTTACCATAGTTACTTATAAATGTTTCTTCCAATGTCACTTTCTTTGTGCCTGTGAAGCACAAGCACTCCAATATTTATAAAGAATGGTTTCAGAAAAAATGTGGTCAAATCTTCTGTGATTGGAACTCTAAAGATCCTTAAAATATATGTATTTTTTTCCATATAATTGGATCATGTGGCACATTAGTGAGAGATGATGCTAACTATTCCAAAGATCTAATTATTTTACTTTATAAATGACACTAAAATTATAAAGCAAAAGAAAAGGGAAAACATAAGAATTAGGTTCAGAGTTGCTGGTCATACTTATGGAATGCACAACTACTGCTTTAATAATTTTAGGTGAAAGCAAAAAAAAATAAATTTAATAATAAATTGTGACAGGACAAGGGGGAATGGCTTCCAGCTGAAAGAGGGCAGGTTTAGATTAGACATCAGGAAAAAATTATTTACTGTCAGGGTGGTGAGGCACTGGAACTTGTTGGCCACAGAAGCTGTGGATGGTCCATCCCTGGAAAGGTCAGTTTGAACAGGGCTTGGAGCAACCTAGTCTAGTGGAAGGTGTCCTTGTCCATGGCAGGGGTCCTTTCTGACCGAAACAAAACTGTTTAATATCTTTATTGACAATTTAAATGAGAGGATTGAGTCCACCTTTAGTAAATTTGCAGATGATGCCAAGCTGGGGGGGAGTGTCGATCAGCTGGAAGGCAGGAGGGCTCTGCAGAGGGATCCGGACAGCTGGAGAGTTTTGCTGATTCCAGAGGGATGAGGTTCAATAAGGCCAAGTGCCGGGTCCTGCACTTTGGCCACAACAACCCCTTCAGCGCTACAGGCTGGACACAGAGTGGCTGGAGAGCAGCCAGGCAGAAAGGGACCTGGGGGTGCTGATCGACAGGAGGCTGAACATGAGCCAGCAGTGTGCCCAGGTGGCCAAGAAGGCCAATGGCATCCTGGCCTGCATCAAGAACAGTGTGGCCAGCAGGAGCAGGGCAGTGATCCTTCCCCTGTAC
>NW_020956284.1:324223-337568 GCF_003031625.1 Empidonax traillii | reverse complement strand
ATCGACAGGAGGCTGAACATGAGCCAGCAGTGTGCCCAGGTGGCCAAGAAGGCCAATGGCATCCTGGCCTGCATCAAGAACAGTGTGGCCAGCAGGAGCAGGGCAGTGATCCTTCCCCTGTACTCTGCGTTGGTGAGGCCACACCTTGAGTATTGTGTTCAGCTCTGGGCCCCTCAGTTCAGGAAGGACTTTGAGGTGCTGGAGCGGGTCCAGAGAAGAGCAACGAGGCTGGTGAAGGGACTTGAGCACAAGTCCTGTGAGGAGAGGCTGAGGGAGCTGGGGTTGTTTAGCCTGGAGAAGAGAAAGCTCAGAGGTGACCTCATCACTCTCTACAACTACCTGAGAGGAGGTTGTAGCTGGGTGGGGCTTGATCTCTTTTCCCAGGCAGTTGTCAGTAAGACAAGAGGGCATGGTCTTAAGCTCTTCCAGGGAAGGCTTATGTTGGATATTAGGAAGAAATTCTTTACAGAGAGGGTCATCAGGCATTGGAATGGGCTGCCCAGGGAGGTGGTGGATTCTCCATCCCTGGAGGTGTTTAAGAAGAAACTGGATGTAGCACTTAGTGCCACGCTTTAGTAACTATGGTGGTAGTGGATCAAGGGTTGGACTTGATGATCTCAGAGGTCCTTTCCAACCCATCTGATTCTATGATTCTGTTTTGTGATTCTATGATTCTAATATTTTCCCTATGTTATGTATACCATTCAACAATTTAATAAATTACTACATTTATTGTTACAATAACACAAACTAGGATATTTTGCAGAAGTAGGTGTGGATTCAAACTTTTATTAGAGTATTTTACTGAGTAACTATTATGAAAGATCTGTTACCCATCAAAATATATAGGTATATACATATGTACATATATATATATATAAACCCCCAGTATACTTAGTTTTTCAGTTCTTTTATAAGATTTCTCCCTTGATTGCTCCTCTGTGACATTCTTCTCTTCTATAATATTTCTAGAAGACATTTTGACAGATTTGGGTAAGAGTGAGCAACATCTGACAGGTAAAATTGCTCAGACTATTTCATACTACACAGCTTGCTGTAGGCAATAAAAGCCTATCTCTCATATACCTATCTTAAATATATATAAGTATATAAAACACAGACTTGTTTTTATAATTCTTATATAAATATGCATTTAAGGATAGTTTTTTCATATATCAAATACTAGATATGAAGAGTTTTCCTCTTCCATGTGGTCAAGAGAAGTTAAAGAATGGACATATTTGTGTGAAGCTGAGATGAAAAGTGAGAGTTACCTTTAAGAAACCAACCAAAAAATACATACTACTCAATTCTAGTTGTGAGTTATTTGTACATTGTAATCATACTTGACTGTTTCTATTCCTTTTATGAGTTTTTTAGGCAAACAATTAGGAATTGAGATTAAGATAGAATATCTCAATTTAAAGAACTTTCTATCCCTGACATACACTTCTTTCTCAGGCTTCCCAAGGCTCAGTGAAACAAGTTCCTAAAGAAAACAAGAATTCTGAACTTTCATAAATCCTGTTTATAATGATAGAGAGTGGCACTACATGGCCATTTACCCAGGAGAGGAACAATGCCACTGATTGGATTAGAGAGGGAGAGACTAATGCAGTTATGTCCTTAAGGGTTAGATGAAAAATGAATCTCTCACCTCTGCAAGTGAGCACAACCAGCAATTCAAAACTATTATATGTGTGAGGCAGTTTGCAGGATCTGTTCTATTTGTCACTGGAATTGGCCATAGAGCATTTGGAAAAGTCGGAGTTCTTTCAGCCTCGGATCATTATCCCAAAGTCCCTTTCTGTGCTTATATTTTACTAGTAGTTTGGGGGCATCTAAAAAAGAAAGGAGAAATCATACACATTTCTACTGTTTACAGCAATACCATTACTTAATACTTTTGAAAACAACTGCTGCTTATAGTTGCATAGGACTTCAGTACTACGAGATACACAATCATATCTATGAAAAATCCCCCAAGATTAAGGGCAAGATTTTCCAAGACCCCTAAATGAACAAGCTGCCCAAGCTCCAGTGATGGGTAAAGACCTCAGGGAGGTAGCTAATTTTTTTTTTAACTTGGGAGTTGATGACTTTACTGCTGTAAGGGTGAGTGCTTTTTTTTCCCCCTGGAATGTTGTTTGGAGATTCATTCGGAAAATTTAATTTTTGATACTTTTAAACACAGTGATAAAAAGGACATTAACCCTCAACCCATAAACTCCTGACAGATTATTATGGTAACCAGCTGTGGCCAACATTACTTTCTGTTAGTAGGTAAGTTGCTTGCTAATGAAAGCAGATCTTTCATTTTGTTTTAATTTTCAATTGTTTTGCCAACAATTGTGTTCTGATTTTCACAACCAAAAAAAAAAACTTGCCAGTTCTGTGGATTTCCAAGACCTTTTCTTTTTTAGATTTTCTTAATAGATTATTTTCAAACACTAATTTATGCATAACAGCAAAAAAAGCTTTTTCAGTACAGTATATGGGCTTTCAGAGATGGGCTGTCTTCAACAAGAAGGTACATTTTCAGGTAACACACAGATAAGGTGACACAATTCAGGAGACAGACCACAGTATTCTCTGACCTGCTCTACTCAGAAATGTGCAAGTATGTACAGTCTCATTAATTTTGTCTATTTATGACATAATAACAATTACCCAGTACCAGATGGAGCATTTACTTTTCTTTGTCCTTGCACTCCAGTTTTAGAAAGATAGTTGTTATTGCGTGCTCAGGCTGTGCCTATAACGAAAACCACTGTTTAGGACTTCTCTCTGGCACTACAACTGAGTGGTTTGAAGTGGTCTGTGCTCATGGTGCTAAATTCTTTAATCCTCAAAAATAGCATGGCCATACCCAAACTCCTCAATGGAAAGAGCCTACAGTGCTCAGCCCACACTGCCTCCAGGGCTGTGGCTGGGAGTGTGTTAGTGAGCTTGGACCAAAAGCTGGGAACAGATCTAACCAACCCTTCAGTGTTCCCCAGTACTGCTTTTGCACTTACTTTCTAATTAATCTGTGTTGTGGCAACTCTATGATAGAAAGGACCCTATCTCAGCTATTTCAGTGTTATTATTTTTGAGGGAGTTAAAGACACAATCACAGAAAATGCACAATCCACCCAGAAAAAAAAATTCCTTTAGTTTATCTTATAACTTACTGTTGAATTATTCACTGTTCTCTTTCGTAATATGAATAATTTTATAATAAAAGTATGAACAACAAGAAGGAATCTTGTACAAGGTCAGCCTGACTTTCTATAACATATGTAAAAAAATTGGTAAATATACCTCTCACCATTAGGTCCTAGATCTAAATCATGCCTTGCCATTATTAGGTTTTATTACTTTCATGCACGTCCAGAAAAAATTAACCAGCAGAATGCTCACTTTATATTGGAGATGTGTATTCATATGCATTTCATAGACATAAAACTTTAAAATTACCAGGCAAAAGAAATTAAAAAGGAGCTTTGGTGATCTTGAGTGTCATTTGCAATAGATAGACTGTGGACTGACTGTATAGCAAGTCTACCTCTACCTAGAAGAAGTGTTAAGGCTGTGGGACTAAAGCCCTTGAGCAGGGTGTTTGCTGCCTTTGAAGAGGACTGTAGGTGAGAATAGCACTGTTGGGTCCACTGCAAGGTGATAATAGAAAATTTTCTTCTATATCTTTCCATTCCAGGGTAGAGTTGTGTCATTCTGTAAAGCAGGAACACTTTTTTCTTTGAAGGAACAAATCCTCTAGATTCCAAAACTCCTGATCAATTCTAATTGCAGTAGCACAAAAGCAAAATATTGTAAATTTTGTTTCTTATCTAAATCACTTTCTTATTTTTTTATTCCATATGAAAAAAATCACAGTTCTGACTAGATGTACTGAGAGGTAGGTGGAAGAGAGGGATATGATCTAGGTTTTGTGCCAGGTGCTCTGGGATGACCCTGCTTGATCAGGGAGGTTGGACCAGGTGGCCCACTGTGGCCCCTTCCAAAGCTTATCCATTTTGTGATTCTATGAAATTCTGTGTCACAAACATATGCCCCATGTAAGAAATAGAATTAAGATTGGTTTTTTTACAGAAAATAATTATTTTGTAGTACAACTGTGTGTGAAACAAAAAAATTATATTATTGCTAGCTTTTTTAGTATTTTCTGCAATTTTTAGCTTCCTATGAACATCATTACAGAAATGACCTATGACACTGTTTCAGGGAAGCAGACAGAAGTCACAGTAATGACTTAGCCCCTTTTTTGTCTATTCATAATTCAACTTTACAAATGAGTTACAAAAGGATGAGAGGAGTCTTCAAATGTCTTTTGTGGTCTAATTATAGTTTAACATGCTTTTTAAGTTTTATCAGATTCCCTTAAAAAATTGTTCTTGGCAATAATACCTTTACCTGTTCTGGGTAACAAGCATGGCTCAAGTGATTAGGAGTCACATTTGTCATATTTCCACTATATATCACACATCCTTTTTCCAAGGAAGGAAAGAGGATGATGAAAAAAGTAAAGCTGCCTTGGAATTATCACTGTGCCTAGAAATGATGATGCAGCTGACACAGAGAAATTAACAAGAAGCAGATAATTAATGATTTCATCTGGTTTTTATAACATAGTTGGTACATACTGGATCTTTCATATACTCAGTTTAACAGGTTTTAATCAGATTTTGTCATTGTAGACTAATGGGTAACACAAGACTGCTCTTGCACAGGACTGAGAACAAAGCAGTCACTTTAGTTCTTTTGCACATCTATCCTTCTGCTGCTTTTGGACTCTCTAAGATCTGGTTCTCACAACAGTGTTGTGACATCTGATTATCTCAGCAATAAAAATTGATTTCAGTTGTGGGATGTCTGCACAGAAATCCAGTGCTATATTTTCTGCTATAGGTGACTCTCTTGAGGGAGATTGAGGCAACATACCAGGAACAGTCTGCAACAGGCAGCTAAGGCTGTATCAGCTTACATCTCCAAGTGAGATGCAATCCCTACCATGTAGCAATGTTCCCTACAAGTGTTTTCTGGGACAAGGTGTTTTCTGATCACTCACCTTCTTCAGGTACACTTTTGACATGTCATTTGGAAATAGTGGAGAGGTGGAGAGAGCACCGCAACCCAGTTTTGTTCCCCCCGAAAGTTACTCCTGATTTTTCCTTTTAGAATATCAATTCTGTCATCTGCAGTGTGAGAGAGAAGGACAACTGAGCTACAGAGCACCATCTGGTGCAGTGGGTCACTGAAAATAGAACAAAAAGAATCCCTCCTGTTACTTCGTGCATATGTTGGTTCAGCGCTGTCTAACATGACATGTAATTAGCTGGTTTCTTCTCACTTGCCTAAATCATCATTAAATTCATCTTGTTGCTATTGTGATAAGTGTGAATAAGGATAACACATATTTTGAATGTAAGAGATTCCTACTAATTTACAAAGGAAAGATACTGAAAATATTCCTGAGCATGGAATATTCTTTCTTTTTACATGCAAACTTAACAGTAGGATATCCTTGATATCTTATTGACTATGTGACAAGTAAAAATTCTGTTCCCAGGTAGCATATCCTTCTGATATTAGACTTTAGTACCTCCAATAGCCTAGTAACTCCTACCCAAATGTAAATTTCTCTTAAGAGCAGGTCGTAACAAGTATCTACTATCATTTTACCTGCTAGTTACACCTTATTACAGAAGCAAGCAAATAAGCTGTTAAATATTCCTAAGACCAGATTCCCCTCTCTCTCTCTCTGTTCTCCCCAGCCCTGCAACAGCCCCCTTTTCCTGGACAGGCATTTTTATCAGAAAAAATACCAAAGTGAAATGCTTCTGTCTGATGGTTTAGAAGGCAAGCAGGCAACAAGGCTGGAGAACTCCTGCAAGGAAAAATAACTCTCTGTGTCTTTCACAACTTATTTATTTGATTGTTTGTTTAATTCGTGCCCATTTCCCAAGGAAGTCTGTCATGTGCTCCAGTAGCCAGCTGAGCTGGCACAACTGACTGGCACTTTCTCTGAGACTGTTTGCTCTGAATTGCAGCCTTTGCCCTGCTGAGATCAACTGGGAAGAAGCACGGTAGTGAATCCCAGCTGATTCCCTGCCTCAATCCAGCCATGCTCATCAGTCAAAATCAAAGAAAGCCTAATGGGGCACATTTTTCCTTAAGTGAACAGGCCATCATGCACTTTTACAGACAGAAGGTGAATTACATCCAAGGGCTTTGCTTATTTATTAATGATGATTATCTGGTGCTATATTTGCTTCATAGCCTGAAGGAATTTTTTTTTTTTTTTTTTTTTTGCCTCTGACATGCTGCACTGATGATCTAGGAGCTTAAATGTAAGCTACGAGATCAGTTGTGCTGGGCAAAAGTTTAGAAGTGGAGAGTCATTGAAGGAGGAATGACTGGAAGAATGAATGAAAGTGATTGAGAAGAAAGAATGTCTAGAGAGTTTATGTTGTAGTCGCTGTGAAAGAATTGGGAAACAGGTCTGCCTCAGTGTCAGCTGAAGATAGCAGGAATCACCCTGGTAACAACACCCAAATACTGAGTGTTTTGGTTTCTTTGGGGAGTCACCACGTTGTCCCAAGTCTTATTGTTATAAGTCTAGATTTTTTTCATTGCTCATTTATGAACAGATTGGAAAACTTTATTCCTAAAGCCTGCAATCCTATTGATACTTTATATTAACTGGTAATATAGATAGCTAAAACCAGTTAAAACAATTTCATTTATTCATTTAACCACAACACACTAAATTTTACATAGCAGATAAGGGCTTGTCATTAAGCAGGTTTTTTTTAATACAGTAATTAAAAAAGACAATGAAGTTGCTTTAATATCTGCAACAACATCATTGTTTCCTAGATGATTCCTGATGAGATAATTAGAGTATCCAGTGGTTGTTTTTAGGGACCATTCAGTGGTTCTTTGCAAACCTTAAACCTTTGTTTGTTTAGCATATAAGAGAAAATTCTTCCTTAGGAACAAAGACCTTACTGGAGAAGTAAAGAGGGTGATGTGGGGGAAAGACGTTTTTAAGATTTAGTTTTATTTCTCATTACCCTACTCTGGTTTGATTTGTAATAAACTAATTTCCCCAAGATGAGTCTGTTTAGGCCATGACAGTGATTGTTGACTGATCTTCCCCTGCCCTTATCTTGACTCAGGAGCCTTTCATTATCTTTTCTTCCCCTTGTCCAGATGTAGAGGAGAGGGAGATGCTTTGATGGGTACTTGATGTGAACCCACTAAAACTAGGTCCAGATATATTAAATAATTATTCCATTACTGCATAAAGGCTAATTGTTTTTGCTGTAATCTAGGCAAAACAGAAGTGTTCATAACTATTCAGTTAAATAAAGGAATATGAACTTGCTTTGGCAATTTTGAAGTAGAGAAACCATTCAGAGGACTTGATCTACATAGCACTGACATAGGGGCAGAAGAAACAGTTTGTTATTAAATGGTGTGTTCCTCTTTTCTAGATATGACTTTCAAGTCCTTCTCATTACATATCTAGACTGTTTTCCCTGATGCTACATATCAGATCCTCTTTTCTGGAATAGGCACGTTTACACTTCCATGGGTTACTCCTGGGCCATCAGGTTATTATGGCCTCGTGCTCAGTTTCATCAGCATAAACACCATTCCCTCTAAACACAGTGTCACTGCAGACCCAGTAGAGAAAAGAGGAAGAAACCTGAAACAGGCAAAAGGTCTATATTCAGTGTGCTCTGAGAAACACCACCAGGCTATACTGTTTGACAGCTGCCTTCAGTGTGAGACTAACAAAGGCAGGGTGGTTGACAAATTTTGAAAAAGATGAAAGGAAATTAAATTCCATGAGATAAAACAGCTGGTGCTCTGTTCTCGTCATGACACTGCAGCATTGTCCTTCAGCATAGTTCTAACTGTGATAATAGAGATGTGAAGTGCTGATAAAGAGCTTGCATGAAAACACTCCTCTGGCTAACTAGAAATAGAGAAGTATGCGACAAACTCTAGTACAACTTGGTTAATTAAAGAAATTGATAAAACCTACACTAAAGTAATCTTGTCTCAATAGTTCTACTGGGTCCCACATTCCAGTTATTTGAAATGCACCTGGCAACACTGATTTTTCACATGGTAGCAAGAAGACACACAGACTTGGAGAGAAGTTGGCAGAATAACCTTTTCCTGTTTAATGGAGAGATGAACTCAAATTCATTTACTGGCAGACATGCTTTTGTAACATTTAAATAATTTATTCTTTGTACACCAAATGTTAATACATCTGAGGAGAGTCATTTACAGTGACAAGGGGTGTAAAGTTGTATCAGTGACCATATGTCAGTAGCTAACATCCTATCCATAACTGCAATGAGAGATAAGAGAGGAAAAAATGAAGAACAAATCCTTGAAATCTTTGGAAAAGAGCCATAAAATGGCTGTCTCCATCTGAAATGATTATTGGATAACAACATTAGACAAGTCGGACAACAAGTGACTGTAGTCTTCTTTTTTTGTTATTCTTGGGACTCAACTCTGTGATGTCCCACTGGTTTTATTACAAAATATAAGCATAGAGATCAAAGCATGTCATTCAAAAAATACTGAAATAACCTTATGCTTATATGACTTCAAAAAACCTGAAAATAATTCAATCTTACTGTTCAGAGCTATGACCTTAGAAAAGTATGACCACTTATCTTTTTTTTCTTCACAGAATAGGTAAGATGAGCTAAGTTATTGCCTTTCAAATAAATTCAAAGGAAAATAATTCACTGAAGATGTCTAAACACTTATTTATACCTTGTTTATTATAGATGACATAAAGTTCACGGAAAGACTTGCTAATAAAAGCCTGAAAAAAAATTGCTTCTAGTTGCTTTACTATCATAGTGTTAACTGTTTAAATTACAATGTCATGATGCAGAACTAATCAATCATTGCTAAAAAGTACATCAGCTTCTCTGTTTGAGGGAAAGATAAAATTTTATTTACAACGGAGTAGAAAGGTATTGAAATATTTTCCTGAATTGTCTTCTCTGATGGTGAGAAGTCCTTAAGATGTGTTTGTGCTTCCTATTTACCCATTTGTTTAGTAGATTCGTTGTTCATGGACTACAATTTCTGAATGCAGTCCATAAAGAATAATGAGTTTTAGGATTAAAAACTCTTGTCATGAAAATTATATTAACAGCTGGTAGGTAATTCAGATATTCAGTATTTACTGTCTTCTGACCTGATCTAACCCACGCAGGAGCCTATGAAATTACTACATCTGATTTCAGTGATATTTTAGAGGATATTCTGAGTTTAAAACACGGAGACCTTCCTGTTCCATGTGAGAAGAATTTGTATATAAGTGAAACTTGGAGTTTTGCATAGAGGGAGCTTAGAATTTCCTTTTAAAAGTTGTGCAGACTGCTGAGATACAAAGAAATATAATGTCATATTACGTTTATATAAGTAATGGTCATTTTGAGAGCAATAATAGTCCTTGGTTTTCCAGTTCGAAAGAATTTTTTTCATGTTTTTAAGGTGTTTAATGTTGAAAGTCTAATTAATTTCATTCTAATTTAAATTTTTTTAATTTAATAATTTAGGGAAGACATCAGACCAAAAATACTCACATTCCTAAAGTTTGTACTGTCCTAATACATTTTCTATTTAACAATGTGATTTTAGACATAAGATTTGTAAGTGCATAGAGAATGTGAAGAAAGTTTGGGTTTTTTCCTGCAAGATTGAGATTTTCTGCTGGTTTATAGAAGACGACAAAATGAGAAAAAACAAATTTAGTATTTATAAGAAAAAAAATCACAGAAAACATGAGAATTCTGAGTAACTACAGACAAAATTTTCCTCTCTCACTGAATGTACAGCTTTTCTGAACACCTCCAAGAAAAGTTATTTAATCTGTCTGAGAAATGTAAAGAGAAAAGGAACTGCTGGACATGTTTAACGACAAACTTACCCCTTGTAGCACTTATTTGTCTTCAGGTTGCAATGCAGTTAAAGGAAACACAAATGTGGTACAGTAACACCTTGTTAATCAGGTCTGTAGGTGATTAATTATATCAATAAATAGAACTTTTCAAAATATTTGACTCATACACGTTGTTAAGAGTTTATACAACCACTTAGTAGAAGATTCGTATCTGTATGGATATAACACCAGTTCAAATCTAGTCAAATGATCTCAGAAGGATTGAAAAAATCCTCAGGTATGTCAGTCTGAATGGAATCGAGGTTGAGACATTCAAGTGTGTGTGCCAGTGTACTCTGTATGAGTCACTGAAGGTGTCCTCTACAGATGCTGCTACTATTTAGGGTTTTTTTGTGAGTTGAAAGTATTTGACCTTGGCTTGCCAAAATGGAATTTTACATATTACAAAAAAAAAAGTACTAAGCTCTTTGCTTGCAAACACATTGCTGACTTTTTAGGTAGGGTATAAAAAGTACTGGAGTAAAACAGGAATATGTTTATGAATTCCAGTTTAAATATGTATATGAAATTAGCAGGAAGGAAAGAAATGCAATAAATATGCATTTGATTTTAACTTTCTAGTAATAGTCAATCACATAACATTTGTAACCTGTAAAGCTTGAAAGTGCTGTACAATGGGAGAATTCACACTTTTAGCTTTAGAGTGGGGAAGAACAGGGAGATTGTCAGCAATTTACTCTAAATTACACATGCAATTGAAAGTACAGCTATGAATAGAGCTAAGATGTTCTGAGGAGTAATACCCTGGCCAAACGAGCATTAGCACACTTTATTTTCTACCTGGAGGCTTTAGCTGATAAATCTTTCCAAGACAGAGTAGTTAGTGGGAACCCAGATGGGAGTAGTGTTTATCATTTTTATCACTTCTGTTATTTTTATCACTTTTATCACTTTAAGGCTGCTTTCCTCTAGGGTGGGAGTCACCAGAATGCAAAGCCCTGAAAACCTGAGAAATTTAGTGGGGGAAAAAAAAGAAAAAAGAAAAAAGAGGCCTTACAATACTATCACTGGACTGCTTTGTGATTGTGATGGAGGCACTTGTAAAGCCAACAGTGTAGTGATGGTGTCTGGTGCTGGGTCATTTTTTGTTGATTTTTTTGGTTGGTTGGTTTGTTGGTTGGTTAGTTGGGATTTTTTTATGGCAGCAGATTTCACATCCAGGAACTTCTGTTACTTTTTATCTGCTTCCTTCAATTTGCAAATTCTCTTGTACACACTCCCTTTAAAGACGGGGAACAAACTAAAGGCTGAGCTGTTTGGAGCAGGTAGAATATAGTACATAATATATAAGGTGATAGAAATAAATATGGGAAAATAGAGGGACCGTTAAATAAGACAAGCTCTTAACTCTAGGTGGTATGCTTTCCTAAACATTTTGCCTATTAATGGTGTTGTATAAGATTTTATAAAACCTAAAATAGCATACCTAGATCCTCTGAGAGAAAATAAATAAGATATTTGGTTCAAAAGTGTTGTTACTACTTTCTGTTTTCAAACTTTTGGACTTTTTTTTTTTTAAAGTTACTGCATGAATTATACTCTTCTAATTCTGTGACCCAAGATCCTGTCTCCTCATTTGAGGCTGCAAATATTTTGAATTAAGCTTCTTGAGAGGTAATACATATCATACACAGAAAATATTTTGTTGAAATAAATATGCTTGAAGTACAGGAAATAAGCATTAAATAAGCATTTGGATTCTTCCAGCAGGTTACTGAGATGTCTAATGATCTAATGCTACTTAACTTTTAATTTGTTATAATTTCTACCAAATTAAAATAACTTGTAACCTCTCCAACTGCTACTGAATATATATATATATATATCTTTTAGTAAAAGACAGTGATAATTAATAGAGTTTATTAAATAGAACAAAAAGACAAAAGTAGAACCTTTAGCTTGTGTTAAGTTAAAGTAGAAATGGATAGCACTAATAAAAGATGTAATGATCAAAAAATAAACCACATTGATGGTACTATCTAAGAATGCAGAGCAATAAATGTTCTTACTCGGCTTATTCCCTCTCTAATAAAGAAAATCTATTAAAGAAACAGATTTAAACTAGAAAAAAAATGACAACAACAACAAACCAAACAAAAAATGTTCACTCAGCTCTTTTAGCTTCCGTGAAATGAATAAAGTTGCACTTTAAATTAAACAAATGCAGAGAAATGTAAACTGACTAAATTATTAGAAATTACCATTTGATAAACATCAGTACAATCATTTAAATGAAAGATTTATTATTTTCTTCAAACTGTTGGGAGTTAAAACAAAGCCTGAAATATCAATGTGTATCATTTTTAGTGTTGGCTAATAATATAAAAAATTGCAAAAATTAGGATCATGATTTGAGCTGTGATTTTTTAATGCATTAGCTCATGAAACATAAAGTAAAAGGGATGAGTTGCACTCACCAAGATATTAAGTTTCCTGTATAATATTAAGTTACAGTAATAGGACTGTGGATCTGTGTCTAAACTCACAGGATCAGAAATGTTAATACCCTTGCCAGTTCTAATGTATGACTTCTCAGAATGCAATGCTGAATCCAAGATCACACTGGTTTTGTACAGTTTACTTCTCAAGGAATCTACAAGAAAACATTGGGAATTACTCTTAAAAAAGCATTTTAGTTAAGTAACAACACTGAATGGATTTGGTTACTTTGTTTGTTTCTCTCTTTCTCTTTGTTTCTCCTCTCTCTTTGTTTTGCAAGTTGTAGACCTAATGAGTGCAAAACCAAACAAACCTTGGATCATGTTGTTCCACTTATAACAAGCCTGTTAAAGTTGTTTTGTAACTTGAGGTAAACAAAAAGTTCAGTGCTTTGCAGCTATTGAAAGAATAAGATTTAGACCATTAGAACAGAACCCTGAAGATTTAACATTTCCCACTGGGGATATTAAATATCACTTTGCTAATGCATTAATCATGTCCCCAGCTGTTGGTATGATTAAATTCTTTCCTGTTGTCCCATATAACTCAGCTTTTCTGTGAGAAAGAATACATTCTAAAATTTACACCCTAAATGGAAAGACAAGGCGTCTGCATTTAAGCCACTCTATGTACAGTCCAAGATATGTCAGCAACTAAACATAAAGGATAAAACTCTGTGTGTATGTCAGTGAGAGAGATAGAAGTAATTTAGGTTTAATTACTTTTTTAAGAGAGTGCACTCATGAAATCCAAGGCTTATGGCAAGTGCTGGTGGAGCAGAAAACCCCATTTACACAAACAGCAGATACACGACATCTTCTTTGTGATGTTTTCCTGCAGATATTCAGGATTTTGAGAGGCTGGTAGTCATTTGATCAAGGATCAGTGTCAGTGAGC
>NW_020956284.1:321756-324100 GCF_003031625.1 Empidonax traillii | reverse complement strand
TTACTTTTTTAAGAGAGTGCACTCATGAAATCCAAGGCTTATGGCAAGTGCTGGTGGAGCAGAAAACCCCATTTACACAAACAGCAGATACACGACATCTTCTTTGTGATGTTTTCCTGCAGATATTCAGGATTTTGAGAGGCTGGTAGTCATTTGATCAAGGATCAGTGTCAGTGAGCTGTCAGAGACCTGGAATTTTTTTTTTCCCCCTAATTCTGGACATACCCAGAGTTTATTCAACAGAATAGCTGTGACTCATGAACTGGATCCCTAAAAGCTGTAATTATTCAACCCTTAAAAATGTTGAGGGCTCAATATGACTTTTCACTATTGCCTAGAAGTATTTTGAATTTCACTGTATTCTGGAAATGTTTTGAAAGGTTTGTGGACACCTAGGAGGTGGAAAGTAGGCAAGGTTCCCACAGCCACATGGTGTGTGACTTTGCTGGATGCTTCTATTATTTGCATTTAAAGGAATAAATACAACTACATATATCTGACTTCCGTTTCTATAGCTAGAAAATTTCTGTGTCAGCCTGAAGAACAGCGCTGATATTTAGGAATCCAATTAAAAAATTCTCGGTTTGGTAACTCCATTTGTAGCAATTGATGGCAGGAGATGATAAGATAGTAGGGTCCAGTGCCCCTTTAGATTATCATGATCTAGAGTACATCTTTTGGGCCTAAAGACTGGAAGTCTTACAAAGTAATGTTAAGCTTCATATAACTCAGTAGAAGATTTGCAAATTTTGTCCGAGCTTTGCTAAATTACAAGTATCGAATCTAGCATGTGCATTTGCCTAAAATTCTGTTTAATTTTGTTTTTTATTTCAGAAAGATAGAGAACAGACATGTGTGGGGGGACAAAAATAAAATAAATTAAACAAATAAAGTTAGAGAATACAGAATTAGAAGGTAAAAGGAAACAGATTAGTATATAAATAGATCCACCAGTGGAAAGTCACACTGGGTCTCATTGCTATTATTTTTTCAGATTTTTTGAGATATACTGTCAGAATTTTTGAATGTTTTGGTCCCCTTTCCCTTAGAGGGCTACTGAAGGAGAGTTAACAGCTAATTGATAAATATAGGTAAGTTATATTTGAGAAAAGCTGGTAGAAAGGAAGGAGGGGAAAGTAATACCTGAGAGGATGGATATGTGGATGTTAAGGGACAGAAGGCATTGCATAGATGTGACAAAGGCTATATATCATGACCAAAATGTTTAAGAAATGAGAAGCAATGGAAGAAATAGATATTGAAATAGCTAATTATTTATGCAAGATATTAATGTAATTAGCTGTATACTAAAGAAAGGAATCAACGGAACAACAGATGAACTAAATATCATATAATCCAAAACTAGGTAAACAAACAGACAAATCAGAGTATATAAATCACAGAACATATTAGTGTTATTTCCAGGATAATTGTGGATGCTTAGAGCAATTTCTACACTTAATAATAATCACTTGGGAGACAGTTTGTTTAATAATAAATGGTATTGCCAAGGCTAAATATATGACATGAGCAGAGAGAGCTTGCCATGAAGTGATGAAAAACGATTTCACTGCTGCAATATGATGTTCTGTAACATTGCATTTTAAATGTGGAAGAGATTTCTAGTGCTTTCTTCCAGCCCTAATATCTCTGCAAAATTCAATATTCTATTTTGTATTCCAATAAGGCAAGGAAAAGTTGATAGGAGTTGTCCTTTCTTGAACACTTTACTTTCATGCACCACTGCTTTTCACGTTGAACATATAAAATTTCTTTGCATGTACACAGAAGTTTAATTCCAAGCACTGAAGGCACACACTGATTGACTAAAAATTTAACCTGTTTAAATCATCTTATTTGAAATACATTGTAGTATATTTAAGTATATTTGCTTTTACAGTGCATTAACCATACTGAGCAACAAAATTCCTGGTAAGCAGTTTGATAATCTCTGTAGGTATGATAGCAGTTTTAAAAGACAAGGCATTCAAAATAGTTCTTTTCTCTCTTTCAGGTTTGTCAAATGAATTTTTAACATAAAAAAAATACACCTTTAAAAGAATAAAGGAATCTGACACTTTCTTGAGAAAATATTTAATAGCAAATTATAACTTTCTCAGCTAAAGACAACTATAGTTCATCATAGTAAATTTGGCTGTACTGGTAGGTCTCTTAAGAACACTGAAGGGCAAAGTTCATAGCAGTAGTTAATGAATCAATGGTAAAATGCCATGGTTCTCAGCTTGGACACATCCTGCAATGGGACCTCTCATACCCCATCTGTCCACTCAGTTCCTTCTTAAAAGAGACTCCTCTAGGTTCTGCACAGATTGAATAACCTCTA